>NW_013952599.1:944933-946699 GCF_001266775.1 Austrofundulus limnaeus
GTGTGTGTGTGTGTGTGTGTGTGTGTGTGTGTGTGTGTGTGTGTGTTTTCATAATTGATTTGTACAACAGAGTTGATTTCAAACATGATGTGTCAGTAAAATCAGACCCTGTCGATGCCTCAGGCACATCACAGAGCTGGACTTGGACTATAAAGTTTTAACAAGACAGTCCTGCAGAAACAGGACAGTAGAAGGTCTTTTATCAGAGCTGCACCTCGACTGTTCCATGTTGGTTAGCTCTGTAAGAGCATCTCACTGGGCTGCTATTGTTAGAGACAACCAGCCAGCTGTCCGGGCACTTATACATTCTTGCAAATCACAATCATTTTTGGACCTTGACGTTCAGGGAGAGGTACAATCTATGTGTCTAAAATACACTGTCGCCCCCTGGATTAAACTAACCAAATAGGTGCGAGCCTCTAATTGGATAATTACTGCAGGAGCGACATCACGTGCTGTCTTACAGTATGATGTGCACACAGGTGCCGAAGTTCAGGTGMAAAAATCACATTAACCATTTTATTAAATGTTGCCATCATTTTGGAAATATATATATTTTACAGTTTTCAATGATATATACCATATTTTATTACTATTTTTAATGGCTGACAGCTGTCTGCTCCAGTACCATCAGTAAAAGAATGATGACACACAACAATTTTGGTTTGTTGCAGCTGGTTAGGCATTTTACTTCATAAGGAGGATTCAAATAGACTTTTTGAGGTTTTTTAATAACCTTCAACCCAGTGTCATTTTTACAGAGTTCAAAATGTTCAAATTATTAATATTATTTTGCATGCAGAAACGAGGGATTTCTCTCTTATGGTTCATTGATTTCATACAACTTATACATAAAGTTTCAAGAAGGCATTATGCAGTGTTATGTTCACACCTAATGCGTTTTGAGCATCTAAAATGCGCCCAACGCCTCAAGTTGGATGCGTTATGTTCAGGCCGGAACGAGACTAGATGCGCKTCTGAATACGGTTTTATGGGAGGAGCACCTTGGTGTTTTTCCGGTCTGTCTTTAATGGTGAATGAAATTAAGATAAAAATAAATAACATGGCTTAAGAGACACTACTAAAMGTAAGGCATTTTTTCTTTATGCAAAATCTTTGATTCAGACTTTTGCTTGGTTCAGAAATCACATTCTACTTCTGGAAGTCAGAATGGGGCGAGGACTTGTGGATGTCCCATGGAAAGAGCCACTCAGCAGTAACTCTAACTCTGAAACACAAATTTTAATGGGAAGATCCTCTACACTCAATCTGACTCAAAAGGACAATATATTCTGCCTGTTTTTTTGCTACTGCAATCAGTTTTATCTTTTAGGTAACATTTACTGTTATACAAGCACAAGAGAAAACAAGGAGTTATTCCAAACACTAAATAATATTATTGATGATATTCTGGAAAGGTTCAATGATGTAAAAAATAATACTGGGAGGGGATTTTAATTGTACAATTAATGATGACATTGAAAGATGGCCTGGTAGCAAAAATGCTAACACTTCTTTGAATGATTTCAGAAATGAAAGAGACCTTATTGATATTTGGAGAATTATTAATCCAAATAGCAGAGAGTTTACTTGGTCAAACAGGACTGGTTCTCTGCGGTCTAGAATAGATTTCTGGTTAATCTCTGAATCCCTTAGTCATTTACAATGCAAAACTGAAATTATGCCGACACCCTTAACAGATCATAAAGTAATTGTACTAACTTTAAACTTATCACAAAATAAGCCAACTCAGAGATATCCAGCAT
>NW_013952600.1:0-1138 GCF_001266775.1 Austrofundulus limnaeus
ATTCTGTACTGTGGACATCATTAAGAGTCGTTGTTGGGTGAAAATATCTTTCGCTAACACTGTGTTGACCGCGAACCGTAAGTGTTGGGAGTCGCATCAAGTGCTGGACCAGATGTCCGTGGCATATAGGTAATTAAGTAGCTCTTTACAACAGAGTCACCAGAGAAGCTAGCTATGCTAATCTATCAAGCATAAGTCAAGTAAATGATGACTCTTTAAGGTAACATCTACCTGACTGAAAGAGCCTCTCTCTTATTCAGAAACAAATGATGGAAACACAAACATGACAATAGTCAACACTAACAGTCACTATTCAGTAGTGACCAACTATGGTCAGTGTTGTTGGAATCATTACAGGCCTTCATTYTGTAGCTAAGCAACATTAGCCCTTCAGTGTTGCTAATGCTAACACTACGCTACAAACAATGAGCCGTTGTGGGTCAGAGAACACGGAGCATCTTGTCTGCATTAGGTTGCACCAGGRGTTTGACAACGCTGTCACAAAACGTATATCATTGCAACACTGCCAGTGAATGAGCAGCTCTTCATATTCTTAATATTCAGTTGTTTTAACACCATCTTTACTTCCTGTCTGCTCTCTGTCCTGCTGTGTCTCATTGATAATCATGTATTGTTGTTACTGCTGTCACCCCTGCCCCCTGCTCAGATTAGGTGGTCTTGACTACAACACTAACCGTCACCTCATTAGTCTCAGAACTGTAGAATCATTAGAATCAGAACCTGCCATCTTAACAGCAAAGAGAACTGATGGAGGATGGTTGTGGAGTAGGGATGGGTACCGAATTCGATACTTTTTTTAAGTACAGACCGAATTCTGTCGGTACTACCAAGTATCTATTCACGTAACATTAAACGGTACCATGTTTCGGTACCTGAACGCATCGTTGCGTATTGGCYTAAGAGTGGTGAGTTTTCCATGCTTGTCCTGAACGCAGCATCATGACATCAGCAGCCGCTGGTTCAGTAAACAGAAGCAGCAGAGCTCCGTCTGAACGTAGACTGAAAGCTTCGCAGCTCCTGGAGTAAAAGTCACCMAACAGATCACCTCTGAATTATCTGCTGGATTAATTATCTGCTGGATTAATTATCTGCTGGATTAATTATCTTGTGAACATGA
>NW_013952600.1:3075-5079 GCF_001266775.1 Austrofundulus limnaeus
GTCACACACTTCCTGGTCACAAAACATTCTCTAAATGCGCACCAAATGTGTAACAATGCGCACATTTTGGCAAACATTATTCATAATTAAATCAAGTTTTATTTGGAAGTAAATAAAAAATAGAATTATATAAAAACATTATTTTTATAAAGTTTGAAGTCCGTGCTGTCAAACCCAGTTCAAATGAACACTGAAAGCTCTCACTGTTTTTTTTACAGAAGCCCTGTAAATGCATCACAGCTTTCAACCTCAGAGGGTTAAAAGAAATAAAAATTCCTGTATCCACATCGTGATCCGGAACATCACCAAAATTTAATGGGGTGTTATTTGGCCCAGTACCCACATGTGGTAAAAATGTCATGACTATCTGTCMACAAGTTTTTGAGTAYTTTTGTCRACAGACAGACAGACAGACAGACAGACCAACATATGTGACCGAAAACATTACCTCCTTGCCCTTGGCGGAGGTAATTACTGTGGGTCAAATGTCTTAAATGAAGGACTGTATAAACAAGATTCAAATAAGATGTAAAATGTGAAATGGGACAAGGATGGATCTGTGCACATGTTGGTATAAGACAGTTATTGAAAAAAGTAAACAAAAATATAAATAAATATACTACACATCTATAGATGCACTTTGGTACATCATGACAAAATAAGTTTTARTAGACCGAGCAGAACCATGCTAATGTATCTGCACATGACATGCATGCAAGAGCACTAATGCTACTTGTGTTTGCATGAGCAGAATTAGTGTTGGAGCTTTTCAGGCACCATGTCCTGTCCACGCAGGAACTGCTGTGTCACCATGAGGCAGCAGACAAACAAAACATGTTCAACAACTAATAGATTTGTTTAAATATAGACTCTCGTGATCTGAACTCCACAAACATATTTCTTTCTGTAGGACAAAGGGCAGAAGTTTTTGACACATGCTCTGTTTAAACACACACACACACACACTTGTATTTCTATCCTTATTAGGGCCGTTCATTGACCTCCATTCGTTTCCAGTCTTTTCTACAGACTAACTCTGTCCCCTTACCCTAAAACTAACCCCCAACCCAAAAATGTCCTAAATATTCCACCATATTAGGACCCGTCTTTGGTCCCCATATGGACTACTGGTCTTCACAAGGCAGGTGTGTATACCTGGCCTGTATACTAGCAGTGCACACACACCTACTGTACCTCTTAGTCACAGAGGTTCAAACAATGATTTCATTGAAGATGACTTCATCAAAACACCAAACCAAAACAGGTGACTGGAAGAAGTACCTGTGTTTAGCTACATTTCTGAATAGAYTTTGAAGGGTGTCAACACAGCTACTGCCTAAAATTTAATCCATTTCTTTTCTTTACCACTTTTTTCTTTTCTACTTCATAGGGAGGTGGACTCTGGAAATGTTCATTATTTAGATTACAACACATTTCAACTGTTTGCATGTGTCTAATGATAAAGATCTGAGATTTTCAGATTATAAGCATCTGAGCTCAGTATTAAAGAGCAGGTTCTGCATATGCTGAGGTAAACATAATAGTTAACAGGTCATCATTATGTGGTGAACCAGTTGCCTTGTGGGTATGATTACAGTGTTGATGTGCTGATATGGACAAAACAACACAACAGCCTGTGTCCCCATCCTGTGCTGATGTGAAAACTGATAACTCAAACACACAGCAAGTGGACATTTCATAAAACAGGTGGAGATTAACTATTTTAAATGGGGCAACATATAAAATCAACTTTTTGAGTTTTATATCATGTTATAATGTCCAGAGTCTTACTTTGACTCATTCATACATGTTTGATAAATCCTGCAGTGTCCTGATGCAGCAGGCAGGGGAACAGAAACCACCAGTTGGGACTAGAACCTCCTTTTGGGATCAGCTCCTCCTCTGGGCTGTGTGTCCATGCTGACATCGCTCTTTATGTGCGTTCCTGTTGATAAGGCAGTGGATGTGGTCTGTGCAAGATTGAAATCAGACACCACTCTCAGC
>NW_013952600.1:12098-14924 GCF_001266775.1 Austrofundulus limnaeus
AAATTACAGACAGGCTATACATTTGGGCTATACATCAAATTTTAAATTGTGTTGATAGACAAATAAATTTCAGAATTTATTTTTTTTATGTTCGTTATATTTGAAGCGGAGAGGAGCACCGAGCGGACTGACCGGGGAAATATCCAGTCAGTCTGCCTGGTGACATTAATCGTATTAATTGTCAAGTGCCAAAAAATAATCGATTAATGTTTTTCTGACGATTWATTGGAKACGATACGATTATGCTSAACCCTATGCCCTCTATGGGTTGAACCATGGCTACTGCAGGTCCTGTTGGTTAAAACGGTACAGCTTGGTAAGTTCTTACGTCACAGCTCTGGGTTGGGCAATAAAAGCCTCTCAGTCAGAGACACGCTCTGCACTAAGTCAGGAGCTGGAGCAGCGAGTTTGTTACTGCTTTGAACATTAGCCCATGTTAGCAARYATGCTAACGTTAACTCTTAGAAACTGAACCCAGTCTGTCCAGTGCCTTGCAGCACTGGTTTCAGGCATTGCTGAGTCAACGACTTGAGCCAGAGCTGATAAGGCTCAGACCCGCTGGGCCTCCCTCAACCTCTGGTGACGAGCAGTGAAAACATTTGTCCCTGTGTGTCTGTGTGGTTACTGTCTGTGTTTCACAGAAGAAGCCGGTCAGGTCTGTGCATTTAGAAATGAACCCGGCAGTGTTGAACTGAAAGAAGCATGSAGCAGGACTGAGCTGTGCTGAAACACAGCGTCATGTATGGACCCCTTAATTAACTTACTTTACTCTTTATGGTTAAGTGTTTATTTAAACTAACTACAAAGTTGATGTGCCCTGTCATATTCAGTACTACCTTGGTAATAAATCGGTTTGTTGATGTTTAATCAGGGCTGAAAATTAATCTCCACTGGATAAYTGCTGATAAATATATTAAATGGTGTGTAAATCTGAACAACGCACCTGTGACGAGTTTCTAACTGAAACTGGAACTGGGAAGAAAAAAATGTTCAATTTGTGCTACTGAACTGTTGGGAGCAGCTTCTGTAATAAAAACATTCACTTTAGCAACGTGGAGTTACATTCCTGCAGTTAAGCAGGCAGCAGAGAAAAACGTTTCTCAAGAGGAACGGAAGGAAGAACCAAAAGTTACACAGCAGGGATATTTTTAAAAAGAAAAGAAAAACGTACATTGTGAGCTTTACTGTAAAAAGGTAGGCAGTCTGCTGCAAAAACCTGAACTCAGCTGACTGAAAACACTAGCTTCTAACTGCTCGTCTGCCAAAACTATTTTATCAATCAAAATGCAAAAATATCAAATAAAAGTTGGTTAAAACATTCTGTATTAGTTGTTACATATTTTAATTTGATAACGGATCACTTGGATTGGTCAAAGCAAACTTAACGAACCACTCTTCTTTCTTTTTAACCTCAGGTGAACGGCTGAAGATCAGCTGACAARGTGAAAAAAACATTTTTTTAACCCAACTTTTAACCCACCAAATGTCCTGGTGTTGTGTTAGAATCTGATCAGCACTAGCTTTAATATCACTGTATTTCTAAACGTACGACAACCTTTACAAAGACACGTTGTTGGTTCAAATAAAGTTTGTATAAAAAAAACTAAAACTTTGCTCCTTTTTATTTCCCTGTAGGCTAGTTTTCAAAGCAATTCCAAAACAAAACCCAGGAAAACTAGGCAACAAAATGAACCTTGTGACATAAACTTTTTCAAAAATAAAAATAGAAATTATCCCACTTTGAGACAATGGATCATCTGGAGTGATTTGCATCTGTTATTAAAATCTCACCTAGGCCACGTTTACATGAGACCGGTCTCTGAAAGTGCTAATATTTAKTGGACTTTTACTGGATTGTGTAAACAGGGCCTTAGATAAAACAGAAAAAGACCCAAATTCATTCTAGAACAAAAACTACAAGAGATAGAAGGAAAAGGCTGATTTGATCAAATTAGGGGGTGAATGGGTGTTCTTAAATGTAATTTCATTGTGCTCCGTACAATGACAATAAAGGCATCATCAATCAATCAATCAATCAATCAATCAATCAATCAATCAATAATGATCACAGACCTGTAATAATAAGTAAAGTAATTTAGTCTTTTTTCACCTTATTTTCATCCTTCAAAAAAATAAGTTATGTTGGAAACACCATATCAAACGTGTGTGTAATAAGATGTCAAAAACTATAGGGATATTAGGAAGAACTAGGCATATTTTGAACAACAAAACTACGCACACCATTTACTGTACTATGTTATTGCCATATTTATAGTATTGTGTTGAAGTCTGGGGTAACACATATAAAAGTTCTTTACAAAAAATATATACACTACAAAAAAAGAGCATTAAGAATGATACACAATGTTTGGTATCGGGGACATACAAATCCACTATTTTTTAAATCACAACTTATGAAATTTATGGATTTGGAACAATTTAAAACTGCTCAGGTGATGTTTAAAGCTAGAAACAATATGTTTCCAAAGAATATTCAAAGTTTATTTAAAATCAGAGAGGGAAGGTATGAACTGAGAGGGAAGGGTCATCTAATGCAACCATGTGTACGCAGRACTCTTAAAAGTTTGTGCATATCAGTTTGTGGYGTGGTTTTGTGGAATGGCTTAGATGATGAAAATAAGCAAAGTAAAAATATTGCACAATTCAAGAGAAAATATAAGTATATAATGTTTTCAAAAATGAATGTGATAAAATGCTGTTAATTCTAAATTGTGTGTTAATGTTTATTAAGCTCTGATCTATAGATGATAGAGTAAATTGGTTTAAAGGAGACCAGTTATGGGTCCTATAAATGTTTATGGTATG
>NW_013952600.1:15919-17247 GCF_001266775.1 Austrofundulus limnaeus
ACACACACACACACACACACACACACACATATAATAGATCCGATTTAGATCACTTCTTATGTGTTGTGTAAAGAACCTCAAAGTGATACTTGAGTAAAAGTACAAGTATCTTATCATAAAAATACATTGGTAAAAGTTAAAGTCTTCTCTAAAAATATTACTTGAGTAAAAGTTTTAAAGTATGATATTTTTTATACTTTTTTTATACTGAGTAAAAGTAAAAAGTACGCTGAAAAATAATTACTCAAGTAAAGTACAGATAACCAATGTTTCTACTTAAGTACAGTAACAAAATATTTGTACTTAGTTACTTTACAACTCTGCTGCTTATAAACCATATATTTTCTTGTACACATCTATTTTACTTGATGTGTAAAACAGATCTGTCATCCTGTATGGTCACCATTTTAGCTCCATGTTTTCATACATTATAATAGTGTACAAGATGGGCAGGGCTCAGTCTGAGAGATAAGATCACTGCTCTAATCTTCCTGCACTTGTCAGTTTATGATTCAGATGCATTTTAATATTGACTTGTAAAAACAAATTAAGCTCAACCAGTCTGAGTTCTCAGTCTGCCAACACGGAGGACTGACAACAGCATTTATACCAAGAAGAACATGAACTGGATGATGAAGATGGTGCCGGTATACGTGGCAGGCCGTCTCTCACTGTCAGTTCTTGTCATTTCTCTGTTGTTTCGGGCTCTTGGCACGAGTGAAATCAAGTCACTGTTGGTGTATGATTGCCATACACTGTTGGAGCTAAGACAGCCTGTCAATGTATTTCAAGTTTATTTATTTATATAGTCTAAGTCTATAGCAGCAGAAATGAAGAATAATTCAGGAAACCTAAGTCTAACTATAGGATTTATGAAAAAGGAAAGTCTTCAGTCTAATCTTAAAAGCAGACAGAGTGCCAGCCTCACGGACAGAAACTGGAAGTTGGTTCCACAAGAGAGGAGCTTGATAACTGAAAGCTCTGCCTCCCATTCTACTTTTAGAAACTCCAGGAACCACAAGTAAACCTGCAGTCTGCATTCTCAACTCTTACTGAGTCTTTTAATTTGTTGCACTTTTTGTCTGYACCTARACATGAAAAAGGGCACACGTTGGGTCATGTGCTTTCTTTTGGATTGCCCATGTCTAACCTGGAAATCTATGAATCCATAATTTCTGATCATATGCCTGTCATATTCCAGACTGTTTTTAAACATGCTTCTCTTAAATCTCACACTCCTGCTCAGAGCTGTGGGATTATTAACCTCTCCACTGCCAGTCAGTTCTCTGAAGTTTTCTTCCAGCTCTGTCCACCTGCTGCTCCAACTG
>NW_013952600.1:18539-21495 GCF_001266775.1 Austrofundulus limnaeus
CTCAATTTTAGGGCCTTTGCTTTTTTTCTCTGTACACCCTGCCTTTGGCTTCAATTTTTAGAAAACAAGGCATCTCCGTTCATTGCTATGATGACGACTGCCAAATCTATGTACCCCTAAGGCGAGTTGAGGATTGGTCCATTAAATCTCTTTTAGCATGTCTCAATGCTTAAAGCTTGGATGGCCCTAAATTTCTTGCATTTCAATGAAAAAAAGACCGAGATACTTGTTTTTGGACCTAGTGGACCATGCCGGAGCCCTCCAGTTGATTTACACCCCCTGGCAATGTATGTCAAGCCCACAGCTACAAACCTTGGTTTTAAGATGGACAGTGATTTTAAATTTGATAGTCAAATAAGGGCTACAGTTAAGTCTAGTTTTTATCACTTGAGAAAACTAGCAAAGATAAAATATATTCTTTCAAGGCAACAGTRTGAAACAGTGGTCCATGCTTTTATTTCATCTCAACTGGATTACTGTAACTCACTCTATTTGGATTAAATCAGTCATCACTTACACTTCTGCAGCTGATGCAAAATGCTACTGCCCGTCTTTTAACAGGAACACGTAGAAGAGAGCACATCACCCCGGTCCTGGCTCCCCTCCGCTGGCTGCCTGTGTCTTTTAGAGTTCATTTAAAAATCCTTCTGTTTGTTTTTAAGGCTTTAAACACCCTCGCCCCATCCTATTTAACAGAGCTTCTTCACCGTTACATGCCCTCTTGGTTACWCAGGTCTGRTGACCAGCTGCTCCTGGTCATTCCCAGCTCCAAACAGAAGCTCAGAGGAGATAGGGCCTTCTCTGTTAGTGCCCCTAAACTGTGGAACACCTTGCCCTTGCATGTTCGACAGGCCCCTTCACTGTCCATTTTTAAAACTCGCCTAAAAACTTATTTTTTCTCACTGGCCTTTAACCCAACTGAGATTTGATTTCACTCAACATTTTCTGTATTGGTGCTGATTTTACTTATTTAACTGTGTAGTTTTATTGTGTTTTTGTATTGACTTTTTATTTCCTGTGTTCAGCACTTTGTTTCAGCTGTGGCTGATGTRATAGCYCTTTATAAATAAAGTTTGATGATGATGATGAACTGAAGAAATACAACTTTATTTGATGCACAAGTAAATTGTGCATTAGTCAGCTGCTGCGTGACAAGAACAGCTCAACACTGAAACAAAGAGTGAGATTTTAAGACCGGAACCATTTTTGGGCTTCTGGGTACTCATTCTGACACATTCACTGAACTCCGCCAACTTTCATCAAACAAACCTATCTTTGCTCATGGTAAAATGAATATAAACCTATCTTTGCTCATGGTAAAATGAATATAAACCTCTTTGCTCATGGTAAAATGAATATAAACCTATCTTTGCTCATGGTAAAATGAATATAAACCTATCTTTGCTCATAGTAAAATGAATATAAACCTATCTTTGCTCATGGTAAAATGAATATAAACCTATCTTTGCTCATGGTAAAATGAATATAAACCTACCTTTGCTGTTCAAACATAAGGGTGTCTATATGTGCTCTTGGCACCAGAACACCCTAGGCCGCAGTTCGATGATTGACTTTGTTGTCGTTTCATCTGATCTGCGGCCGCATGTTTTGGACACTCGGGTGAAGAGAGGGGCTGAACTGTCAACTGACCACTTCCTGGGGTGAGTTGGCTCCAGTGGTGAGGGAGGATGCCGGTCAGACCTGGCAGACCCAAAAGTATAGTGAGGGTCTGCTGGGAACATCTGTCAGAGTCTCCCGTCAGACGGAGCTTCAACTCACACCTCTGGGGGAACTTCAAACACGTTCCGGGGGAGGTGGGGGACATTGAGTCTGAGTGGGCCATGTTCCGTACCTCCATTGTCGAGGCGGCTTACCTGAGCTGTGGCTGTAAGGTTGTCGGTGCCTGTCGTGGCGGCAACTCATGAACTCGCTGGTAGACACTGGCGGTGAGGGATGCTGTCAGGCTGAAGAAGGAGTCCTATCAGGTCTTTTTGGCCTGTGGGACTCCGGAAGCAGCCAACAGGTATCGGCAGTCTAAGCGGTTTGCGGCTCGGGTGGTCGTTGAGACAAAAACTCAGGCATGGGAGGAGTTCGGAGAGGCCATCGAAAAAGACTTCCATATGGCTTTGAGGTGATTCTGGTCCACCATCCGGCATCTCAAGGGGGGAAAGCGGTTTGCCACCAACACTATTTATGAGGGGGATGGTGCGCTGCTGACCTCAACTCAGGACATTGTGGGTTGGTGGGCGGAATACTTTAAAGACCTCCTCAATCCTACCGACATGTCTTCCCATGAGGATGCAGAGCCTGAGGACCCTGGGTCGGACTCTCCAATCTCTGGTGCAGAGGTCACCGAGGTGGTTAAAAAGCTCCTCGGTGGCAAGGCGACGGGGGGTGGATGAGATTCGCCCTGAGTTCCTTCACGCTCTGGATGTTGTGGGGTTGCATTGGTTGAAGTGACTCTACAGTATTGCGTGGACATCGGGGGCAGTTCCACTGGATTGGCAGACCAAGGTGGTGGTCCCCKTATTTAAAAGGGGGGACAGCAGAGTGTGTTCCAACTATAGGTGGATCACACTTCTGAGCCTCCCTGGTAAGGTCTATTCAGGGGTTCTGGAGAGGAGGTCCGTRGGTTTGTCGAATCTCAGAATCAGGAAGAGCAGTGTGGTTTTCGTCCTGGTCGTGGAACAGCGGACCAGCTCTACACCCTCAGCAGGGTCCTGGAGGGTACATGGGAGTTTGCCCAACTAGTCTACATGTGTTTTGTGGACTTGGAGAAGGCATTTGACCATGTCCCTCGGGGAATCCTATGGGGGGTACTCCGGGAGTATGGGGTACCAGGCCTGTTGACACGGGCTGTTAGGTCCCTGTATGACCGGTACCAGAGCTTGGTCCACATAGCCTGTAGTAAGTCAGACTCGTTTCTGATGAGAGTTGGATTCCGCCGTGGATTCCC
>NW_013952600.1:23791-24821 GCF_001266775.1 Austrofundulus limnaeus
CTTTAAAAGCTTTTCGTTACTTCCTGTTCGTCAGTCTGTCTGCTCGTCTGTGTTTCACCCTGCTGGGTCAAGAGGCYCAGGTCGAAACCAATAGCATAGTAGTGAGAGCTCATTTATTGTTTGATTGTTGTAACCACATATTAATCACTCAATATTACTGTCTTTAATAAAAGTCAGTTAGTTTTAACTGCCCAAAATAAATGGAACAACTTTGTGTGTTTTCTATGTATTGTGGTGGTTGAATTGTTTTGTTCAACAGATACCATCCTTGAACCGGGAAGGATACTGTTAATTGAAATCATATTTACAATTTTAACGAGGTTTATCTCTACAATATGAATTAAAAAACTGATAATGGCAAGTTAATCTGGTCAGACAAAGACTTGAGAGGCTGCAGGGAGAGAGAATGATACCGTTGAACCGGTTTCAGGGGTTCTTTTAAAGCAGTTTGTTGACTCCCAATGATCTGAATAATTTGCCTCGAGGCAACTCGATAAAAACTAGACAGCTCTGTGACTTGTTCTTCTGGTAAATATGTTTRAAAAACTTCTAGTAATTTTCCTCAACAGAAAAACCAGTCTGCAGGTTCCCACCAACATTACTGAATAGGAAAACTACAAATACATGTATCTACCTAAATGAATAAAGAAATCTAAAACTGTTACAAACAAAATATTTTGGTGTTTATAAGYATTTTAATCAAACTGTTATATTTAATAGTAGATCATTTCTATCAAACCCTCCTACACACAGAAGTGTTCAGGCAAAAATAACAAAAGCTTTTTGATTTTTTTTATAAATTTAATCTAAAAAGTGTTGAGTGATTGAGACAACAACCAGACTAATGTTGTTCAGATAAGGTTTCAGAGTTGATCAGACACAAGCGGACAGCAGCTGTGACAGTTTAAAGGTATTATATCATGCTTTTAAATCCTTCTTTTTCACATCTAAATCATTCACTTATGGTCTATTTTAAAAAAACTGCAACACTTTGGTCTTAATTCCTCGTTTTTGTTGCTCCACAGACTCC
>NW_013952600.1:25113-29341 GCF_001266775.1 Austrofundulus limnaeus
CATGCAAAAGAGGACCATCGACTAACAATAGACTTGATTAGTTCTATTGTTCATAGAGGGTCATGTGTCCCATCACCTGACTCGTGTCGTTTTAAGTGTAGTGAATGCAAGCGGGGGTTTAACATCCCCTTGTTTTTGTTCCTCCCTCCCTCTTTGTGTTGGTACCATTGGAGCCCTGATTCACACCTTTTGCTCACAGGGGGCGGAGTCATAGTTGTAATAACAGCGTTGTAAGAGGAGGACAACTGGACACCCTCTATGAACAATAGAGCCAATCAAGCCTATTGTTAGTCGATGGTCCTCTTTAGCATATGACTAACCTGTTTGTCCATGTGGAGGTGGAGCTTATAAGGCTGAGTTCACCTGAAACTCATCAGACTGAAGAAGTCTCTTGGAGGAGAGATGAAACTTTTCACTAAAGAAGAACCATCCAGAGGACCTACTTATGTTTTCTTTTTGGTTTTCAATGYCATTAAAATTTCACAAACCAATGTTTCATTCCTGATAGATTATCGATAACGTGGCAAATCCTCAAACTAAATAATCAGCAAAAAATCAAGCAAATTACACTGCACTAAGTCGTCCATCGTCTCCATGTCGCCTGGGTCATCAGTCATCGCCTCTTCGTCACCTCTGTCCGCCGTCGCCAAGGCTCCTGCTCCATTAACCTCCGCTGGCTTCTCACCGCCTCCCGCTTCCTCCTCTGGCTCCACGTCTGCTCTCGCCTCCTCTTGTGGCCTAACGTCTGTTCCTGCGGGGCTTTGTTGTGGATGGTTCCCTGGCCGCCCCCCTGAACTCTGTGTTCTGTCTTTGAGTCTGTGTTGTCACGTGTTCCCGAGTCTRGTCTAGCTCCTCTTGTCGACATCAGGAGCCGACGTTGAGGGGCTTTGTTTTTCCTAGTGTTTCAGTGTTTCCCCTGTGTTTCTCTGTTCAGCTGCCCCGCCCTTGCACACCTGATTGCCCTTGTGTTTCTGGTTTGTCCTCATTAGTTTACCTTTAAATTTGGTGTCCTGTCTTCAGTCTGCGTCTGATCATCGTGCTGTGTTGTCCAGCCTGTGCAGTCCCTTAGTGTTTTTAAGTCTTGTTCCACAAAGCCTTGAGTGAGTTTTTTGAGCTGCCTTGCCAGCTTCCTTTTTTTGTTAATAAACCCTTATTTTTGAAAAGTTTGAAGTTTTGTCTGTGCCCTGGGTTATTTTTATGACTGAGACGGTCATTTAGAACCWTTTACTGAAACTGCCTGGGTTGGTTTTGAGAAAATCAAATTTGTTYCGTTCAGACTGTCATTTAAAAAATCAGATATGGGTCAGATGGGGCAAAAAAAAAAAAAATCAGATTTGGGTCTCATTTGCCTGCAGTGAGAACGTAGACATACAGTTGTGGTCAAAAGTTTACATACACTTGTAAAAAAACATAATGTTATGGCTGTCTTGAGTTTTCAATAAGTTCTACAACTCTTATTTTTCTGTGATAGAGTGATCGGAACACATACATGTTTGTCACAAAAAACAGTCATAAAATTTGGTTCTTTCATAAATTTATTATGGGTCTGCTGAAAATGTCACCAAATCTGCTGGGTCAAAAATATACATACAGCAACATTAGTATTTGGTTACATGTCCCTTGGCAATTTTCACGGCAACTAGGCGCTTTTGGTAGCCATCCACAAGCTCCTGGCAAGCTTCAGGTCGAATGTTTGACCACTCTTCTTGACAGAATTGGTGCAGTTCAGCTAAATGTGATGGTTTTCTTGCATGAACCTGTTTCTTTAGCACTGTCCACATGTTCTCAATGGGGTTTAAGTCAGGACTTTGGGAAGGCCATTCTAAAACCTTAATTCTAGCCTGGTTTAGCCATTCCTTTACCACTTTTGATGTGTGTTTTGGGTCATTGTCTTGTTGGAACACCCAACTGCYCCCAAGACCCAACCTTCGGGCTGATGGTTTTAAGTTTTCCTGCAGAATTTGGAGGTAATCCTCCTTCTTCATTATCCCATTTACTTTCTGCAAAGAACCAGTTCCACTGGCAGCAAAACATCCCCAGAGCATAATACTACCACCACCATGCTTGACAGTAGGCATGGTGTTCCTGGGATTAAAGGCCTCACCTTTTCTCCTCCAAACATATTGCTGGGTGTTGTGGCCAAACAGCTCAATTTTTGTTTCGTCTGACCAGAGAACTTTCCTCCAGAAGGTTTTATCTTTGTCCATGTGATCAGCAGCAAACTTCAGCCGAGTCTTAAGGTGCCTTGTCTGGAGCAAGGGCTTCTTTCTTGCACGGCAGCCTCTCAGTCCATGGCGATGTAAAACACGCTTGACTGTGGAGACTGACACCTGTGTTCCATCAGCTTCCAAATCCTTGCAGACCTGCTTCTTGGTGATTCTTGGTTGACTCTTGACCATCCTGACCAATCTCCTCTCGGCAGCATGTGATAGCTTGCGTTTTCTTCCTGATCGTGGCAGTGACACAACTGTTCCATGCACTTTATACTTGCGTATAATTGTCTGCACAGTTGCTCTTGGGACCTGTAGCTGCTTTGAAATGACTCCAAGTGACTTCCCTGACTTGTTCAAGTCAATAATTCGCTTTTTCAGATCCACACTGAGTTCCTTTGACTTTCCCATTGTAGCTTTTGTAGCTGACTCTAATCACTGGGTCAAATGAGCCCTATTTAAATGGGCTCATGAGAAGTCAACAGCTGTAGTCAATCAGAATCACTTACAAGAAGTGAAGAGGCCATGACATGAAGCTAATTTGATTGACACAACTCGCTACATCACCAAAATTGACAAATTTTGTTGCTGTATGTATATTTTTGACCCAGCAGATTTGGTGACATTTTCAGCAGACCCTTAATAAATTTATGAAAGAACCAAATTTTATGACTGTTTTTTGTGACAAACATGTATGTGTTCCGATCACTCTATCACAGAAAAATAAGAGTTGTAGAACTTATTGAAAACTCAAGACAGCCATAACATTATGTTTCTTTACAAGTGTATGTAAACTTTTGACCACAACTGTAGAAAGACCCTTGATTCCAGAGAAATGTCAGGTTTTTAGGAAAATGGCCGCTTATCAACGAATCATTAGTCGATGAATAAGATCAATCAACTTTAGATTAATTTAATAATCGATAACTTGCATCCCTACTAAAAACCAATCTCGTGGAACACAAAAACAAGCTGCAACACAGAGAAAATCAGAAGGTAAATGTGGTTTGGTTTTCTTCAGGAAATGATTGCATGTGTGTCACTGTTGTGTGGTTTCCTGTGCAGTGAAAGTGTGTGGAGTGTTGTCACATCAAACTGAAGTAAGAAGACCTTCAACAGAACTCTGTGCCATGGTACTAACTGTTGTTCATACTCCTGATTCACCCAGCAGGAACAGGGTAACATGCTTTGACAGCTGTTTTCCCAACAACTATAAATCTTACACCAATCCATAAATGTTATACCTTAAACTTTCTCAAATACATAATGTGGTTACATGAACTTACAATTTAAAAGGCCTCACATTCCTTAAAGGAAGGCACTTGCCCACTGTCTTTCTGTAATTGTAAAAGTTTATTCGACATGGCACCCATCTTGAATTGTGCCGACTCCTAAAGGTAGTCTGTTGTAGATGCATACATTGACATTTATGCATTGAACTAATGCTAACCACTGATATCAATGAGCAGAATATGGCACAGTGCAAACAAACACTTAATGAAAAGGTACACGTGGCACCCAGTGCTACAGTATAAACTGTAGAAACACAGTTCTCTCCAAAACTACTGGAACAGAAAGTCAGATTTTCTTGTTTTTTGTTGTCCTGTCTCCACACTTTGGTGTTTCATTACTTTGGTAAAGATTAATCTTGGTCTCATCAGCTGATAAGACTGTCTTCAAGAACTTTTGCAGCTCATCTGTTCTTCTTTACAAGTTTCAGTCTGTGCTTGATGAGTGGTTTCATCTTTGTGTTTGGTCTCTACGTTTCTGTTTTGAGTCTTCATACTGTCACCTCTGCACTGTGGAGGTCGTTGARGATGTCACTTACTGATGTTTTGGGTTTTTCTTCACAGCTCTCACATTGGGCCTCATGCAAGAACATGTTCGTATTCTTCTCCTAAATTTCTCTTACTTTTGTTCGTATGAAGGGTGCATACAAGCATGTCACATTAGATTCAACAAACTCTTCTATCTTCAGGAAAGGTGTGTAAATGAGCTGCGTAAATTCCACCTGTTCG
>NW_013952600.1:29578-36753 GCF_001266775.1 Austrofundulus limnaeus
ATATATATTAGTTTATCTAGAAACCAAAAGTGAATCAAATTGTCTTTGTGGAATCAATGTGTTTAAAAAGCATGGGTGTGGTGAGTGTTTAATGTAACTGTGGGGGTGTTTTTCAGGACCACCATGGCAGAGGCTGTCCAAAACCACGTCAAGTCTTTAAACTGGGGTCACAGAGTCCAGCTGCAGGACAAGTGAGTAACAAAAGATCTTCTCTCATTTTCACACACAAACAGTGGCACAGCCACTGTTTTGGGTTATTTTGAGTAAAATGTTTTTACAACACATTTGTAGGATGTAGGACTTTGTTTTGTATATTTGCAGGAATGTGAAATACCTGAACCTGAAAGGCAGTCTGGTGGATGAACACACAGTTAGAGGAGTGAGCAAAGCAGGAAAAGAGGTGGGAAGTTTTTCTTATTGGAACATGAATGTTTATGTGAAAGACCTTAAATATTAGTTATTTTAGAAGATTAGATTTAGTAGATTAAAACAGGCAAATCCTAATTTTAAATATGTTTTAAGATTTATAAGGAGAAATGAAAATACTATGAGGTCTGACTCTCCTGCTAGAAAGTTAAGAAATAATAATGTTAAAGACTTTTGGGAAGAAATTAAAAAAAAAATGACTGTAAAACCTCACTACCAGCTGCTATTGATGGTGTTAGTGATGTAAAAGAAATCAGTCAGTTATGGCGGAAGCATTACAGTGCACTGTTTAATTGTGTCAAAAGTGACACTTTTTTGTCTTCAGAGGCATTCACAGTAATGAGAATGTGAATGTATCCCCACAAGAAATATATGATGCAATTATGACACTGAAAGACACCAAGCCCAGTGGGATGGATAACATTTCCACTGAGCATCTGAAAAATGCAAGCAAGAAAGTTTGTTCATTACTTTCTATGTGTTTTACTGGATTTTTAGTACATGGTCTCTTACCTAATTCAATGTTATCTGTCGTACTGGTACCCATTATTAAGGACAAAGCTGGTAAGATTAGTTCCTCGGAGAACTACCGACCAATAGCTTTAGCTAGTAGTTTGCCAAAAGTTTTAGAAAGAATCCTATTAAATGGGCTGGAAGAGTTTGTCTTGACCTCAGATAATCAATTTGGTTTTAAACCTAAAGATAGCACAGACATGTGTATTTTTGTACTAAAGGAGATTTTAGACTTGTATAATTTGCACAGCACCACAGTATTTGTGTTTTATTGATGCCTCTGAAGCATTTGATCGTGTGAATCATCAAAAATTGTTCTGCAAATTAGAAAGCAGAGGTGTTCCCAAATATCTAATAAGAATTTTTGTCTAATGGCATGGGCATCAATCAATGTATATCAAATGGGGTAATACAATGTCAACTTCATTTAATGTTGGTAACGGAGTAAGGCAGGGAAGTTTACTGTCCCCTTACCTTTTTAACATCTACATGGATGAACTATCAAAGCACCTGAATTGCTGTAAAACAGGCTGTGTAGTTGGTGACCGTATAATCAATCACATAATGTATGCAGATGATTTGGTAATCTTATGCCCATATAGTGCTGGCCTTCAACAATTATTGAGGGTCTGTTCCCAATATGGTTATGATTTTGATATCAAATACAACGCTAAGAAAAGCAATATTATGATTGTTAGAAGTAGGGCAGATAAGCATCTGGAAATCCCTGACTTCTCTTTATCTGGCATTGTCCTCAATATATGCAATGAAGTTAAATATTTGGGACATTACATAAATGATGACCTATCTGATGATCGCGTATGATGTATGCACAAGCTAATATTCTGATCAGAAAGTTTGGTATGTGTTCATCCTCTGTGAAGATAGCTCTTTTTAAAGCTTTTTGCACTTCACTTTACACTGCCCATCTGTGGCGACGATACAAAAAAAGTAGCCTGCAGAAAATTTATGTGGCATACAATGATGGCATGAGGCTACTACTCAGAGTGCCTAGATGGAGTAGTGCTAGCAATATGTTTGTACATAATGCTGTTCCCACATGTGCAGCTGATGTGCTTAGGAATCTAATGTACAAATGCATGTGTAGATTATCAGTCATGCAAAAATATAATTGTAATTTTAATAAATCCTGTTTTTAGCACAGTGAGATTTTCTTCAAGATTATGGAATCATTGGCGTCATCATCTATTTGTGACTCAGTGAATAACGTCTTTTTTTCCTCTCTCTCTTTCTTGTTTTGCTTGTTGTTTTTCCTATGGACCTTTTTTGTGTCTGGAATAAAGATATTATGATGATGATGATGATATATTTTTTATATTAAAATGTTCAATCCCTTTTATAATCTGTACTGTTTGATCACAGGAGCTGGAGATAGCAGCTCATGCTGGGTGGGAGGCATTGGGTGTCCTGTACTTGTTGCAAGTCCAGTTCAGGACCAGGACAGAATATGTTTCCACATCAGAACATTTTTTCTTTTAGCCCTAACTTACAGTAACACTTGATCAAATTGTCTATTTGCTTATGAGGGCTCTTAACTGTAAGGATGCAAGTTCTCCTCCCATATCTCATTAATTTTTTTCTACAATACTTTGAGAAAGTGTTTAAAAAACAACAGGAAGTACATGTTTTGATTAGTTGAACTCAGACTGCCAACTACCACTTTAAGAGTTAAACTTCTGACCWACTAACTGCAATGTCCTGAATCAAAAAGAAAAAATAAGTAGGTCCTCTGGATGGGTTCTCTTTAGTGAAACGTTTCGTCTCTCCTCCAAGAGACTTCTTCAGTCTGATGAGTTTCAGGTGAACTCAGCCTTATAAGCACTGCCTCCACCTGGACAAACAGGTTGGTCACATGCAAAAGAGGGCCATCGCCTAGCAAAAGCTCTATTTAGTCACATGCAAAAACTGCAATTAACAAATATTTATTTTATCTGACAGATTTAAAAACCTGTTTTTACTTAAACAACAAACAGGGAGATGTGGTTATTTGGTTTGTGTGGCAAACTGAGCAGCACATCAGCCGCTGTCTTTAAACACAGTGAGATTTAAAGTGGCCTCTTTAAAGCTCAGGTTTTCTCTGCCTCACTGTCAGCAGCCACAGTTTGAAGACCTGAGGCAAAAACTCATGGAAAGTACAGTTCTAACAGGAACTGAGTGATGTGAATAAAACATTTAATCGTTATGTCCCCCTTTTTTTGCATCATCTTGAAATACTCACAAACCATTAAGTCCTGCACATGTTTACTAGCTGTGAGCTGTAACTTGACAGTTTTTCTGTCATCGTCTTCACAAAGAGTACTGTAGAGACCACTTGATGTCATTTGACATTTCCTTTGTTTTTGATGGATATGAACACAAGCTGACATTTCCTTCCTTTTCTCCTGCAGACGATCCTGACAGCCAAGAATATTATAATCGCCACAGGTGGACGGCCCAAGTATCCAGCAAATGTAAATAACCGTTGTGCGGAGGCACTGATGCAAATAACTGAGGAACACACATAAGCCTTAGACAAAAAAAAAGAATTTATATACTCTATATATATATATGTGTGTGTGTGTGTGTGTGTGTGTGTGTGTTTTAGAAGAAACTGTTTTGTTTACTGTTCGTGGCACATTTTGTTTTTTAGTTTCGTTCACAGCTTTAGTTTTTACTGCAGATCCCCGGAGCGGTGGAGCACGGCATCACCAGTGACGACATATTCTGGTTGAAGAAGTCTCCTGGAAAAACGTGAGGATGATTTCTTATTCACAGCAACCAGAGATGGGGACTCATGACTCGAACTTGGACTTGAGTCGCACTTAAGTCCCTACTATTAGAGACTTAGACTTGACTTGGACTTGTGGTTTGAGACTCGCGAACAATACAAGTCTTTTCACTGCCCGGCTCACTATTCTCACTCCCTAATACACATCCATGCTCCGCTCTTTTGAGAACAAATACATAAAGTTTTAAGAGCAAAGACATTTACTCCTGCTCTCAAACTGAAAATATACACTCTTGATTAAAGTCAGAATAATTCTTCCATACACTCCGCTCCCCCTCATCTGAGAATGGGAGGGGTCAGCGCCGTCCAGTGTTAATGACGTGTACCCTACGTGATAAACAGAGCTTCAGCATGTCAGGCATTCATTATAAGTTTTGCTTACAGAGACTTTATTTAATGCCATGACAAGAGACTGGCAAAATGCAAAGTGTGTGGTGTCCAAATCAAAAATTTGTTTTTGTGATGACTTGTGCAGCCCTTTAACTTTAAGAGTTCTGGTTCATCATCTTAGCTGACATGCTTTTATCCATTTAAAAATATGTTTTCTGGTATTAATTGTAAAATCAGCAGCAGACTTGTTGGATGTGTTCTTTGTCAATGGCAAGATATAATTACAATATGCTTTTGTAAGACCAAGTGCAAAATACAGTTAACAATACTCTAAATGCTTGTTACTTCAACCTTAACCTTATCTGTATTTTAAAACTATTATATTTTAATAGTATTATTAAAACATAATACTATGTTTTAATATTTTGTTAAAATATAGTATTATAGAACAAAATCTAGTATAGTACCTTAATACCTTTGATCAAACTGCCAGTTAAGTAATACATGCAACTTGACATGAACTTGAGGCCAAGAGACTTGAGACTTGACTTGGATTTTTGGTCAAAAACTTGGACTTGACTTGGACTTGGAGCCAAAGACTTGAAACTTGACTTGGACTTGCAAAAAAAGACTTGCGCACATCTCTGACAGCAACTTCCTGCCTACACACATAAAGTATTCATTATATTCACTATAGCACTGCCTTTCATCCAGTCTGTTACCTTTTGGTGTTATTAAATATAAAAATGGTTATTTGGTCACTTTTTGGTGGTGGGCAAAAATGTTACCTGTGACTCTGTGTATGCATGTGTATCTGGTTTTTGTTACCATTTTAGGTCCTTTTCTGTTGTAAACATGTTGTCAGGACCAGTAGTCCTTTTGGGAAGTAAAAGACTGGTTCTGATATGGTGGAACAATATTTGTAGGTCAGGATTAGGGTACAGAAATGAAAGGATGTTAATACACAGTTCTAATAAGGGTATAAATACAAACTTACCTGTGTGTGAGCAAAATATCTTATGAGACATTGGACACATTTTAATGAAACTTGCAGAGAGTTATCACTGATGTATATCTAAAACTAGGAAAACTTTGAAGTGAACCTCATTCAAGTAGAAGAACACAAAACCTCTATAACTCTATCACAGTTTGAGATATTGAGCTAAAACTTGATGTGGTAGCTGAAAGTCATTCCTAACACATATGTACTCTGAGGGTGAGAGTTCCCAATATTACATGAGATTGTCCATCTCAAGAGTTTAAAGTTTTGACTAAAACTGTCCTTTCTCATTATAAGATGATCTTATTGTAAAACTCTGGCATGAAAGGCGGTGGCTGATATGCATTCCTTTAACAAATCCTTGGTCTTTAGTTTATCATTTCAGTCCATAAATAAAAACAGAACTCATTAATTCTGTGGGCTTTATACAGTGCACTACAAAGAAACGGGCCCTCTGACCTGTAGAGTTTTTACGCTTGGCTCTACACACAGGTCTACCCTGCTGGCTGACACGGCACATCCCACTGTCACGCACCATCATCATTCATCAGAGACGTGCCGTTTGTTTTTTCTCCCTTCCTGTCAGCCTGTCTTCGCCTCATGATTCAGATTAGCAGCGTGCATCCTGACCTTTACAGAACAAGTCCTTTAATCCAGCCTTTTAGCCCCTGTCATCGCCCCGTTAATTGGTCCGTTCCTGACGTTTCCTCTTGGCACGTCACGCAGATGGTGACTGGTGGTTGTGGTGTACCTGGTTCCGCGGAGGCTGTTTGCTGCGTGGTGAGAGATAAAAGGAAATAAGYGTTTTGACACCGAAGCTCTTTGTCAGTCTGATTTATCTGCACCTTGGGACGAGGAGTTATTAAACGTTCTGAGTTTTGTAGATCTGTTTATGTAGGTTTGGACATTTTTGCTGATATTTAATCCTCATGTATTTTTGTTGTGTGGTCCTGATTTAATGTGTTTTTTTTATTATAATCAAATGAGATGTGTTCAGGGTAGTGTTTAATTTATTACAAGTCTTAGACTATTGGTTGGTGCATAAAAGTATGAAATATCTGTATTTCATTCATCAGAAAGATTTTTATTTTCAAGAAATTCAGCTTCGTCTACATGAATAAAAAATAAGATGAATAAATTGTAGGATAACTGCAAGATTTTGTTTTATGTGTATGTGCAATTTCTTGTGACACTGCAAGTTGTAACGCTGTGCTATGAATGACTGTCAGCTACTACCACATCGAATCTTAGCCCAATATATTTTACATTAACTCAGTTTTTGGCTAATATTAGCCATGACAGTTACTGGTCAGAAAGTTTAGCTAACAGACTAACAGGGCTGGCTTCAACTGTAATGCTAAAGTTTTAAGTAAAGCTCTCATACAAGGAGTAGCACTTGGAATATGTGATGTGAATGACTCTCATCTACTACCACAGCAAACTTCAAACTGTTAAATTATAGTAATTAGGGAAGTTATAGTCATATTAGGGCTTTTTAAGCTCATTTGGCTGAGGCGACAAACTTTAATTGGGCTGAATCCAAAAGTTAGTTTGTTGTAGAGAAGTAGATATACATCCAGCTATTACGAATCAAGGAATCATTTTTATCCAGTGGTTCATGAGTTGTTTTCATGACAAACAAGGCACACAAACGACACGGGCAACACTTGTTACATTTTTGCTGTAATAACTATACACTTTTATACCTTGTTAAATTTTTGGGGTTTAGTCAACATCTAAACACCACAGTATGTGTAGCATTCACCACTGAGGGGAATGTGTTTGTATAGAAGCACATTACTGCACTGTGAGCTCAGGAAGTTCTTTGATGGAACAGCGTGATGGCTTGTAGACTCCTCCGCCTCCCTGCAGACAGAAATGGGTTATCTGTGTTTTAGTAGCTCTTTCCTGTATTAAAAAAACAGTTTGGACTGGAGATGTTTTTGTGTTGTCAGGCCATCAGCTATGCAGGTGAGGCTTAGACATCGTTTCTGCAGGCAGGTTAGGTGTAGGAAGGGAGGTGGGGGTACTGGCGAAGGATGGCTGTCTAATGAACATTCAAACACACACACACACACACACACACACACACACACACACACACACACACACACACAC
>NW_013952600.1:37543-48088 GCF_001266775.1 Austrofundulus limnaeus
TGTGTCCATACTTGTCTTGTTAGGCAGTGGACTTGTGTCCATACTTGTCTTGTTAGGCAGTGGACTTGTGTCCATACTTGTCTTGTTAGGCAGTGCTATCAGGACACTGCTGTCAGAAAACAAGTGTAGAAAGTTTAACATTGTTTCGGTTTGTTGGGTGCCTTCTGTCTGAGGAAAACATTATCCACACACATTTTCTGACTTTATCACACTCTGAAGGTCACATTTATCAGCTACATTTATAGATTTAATGTTTTTTTTAATTAGCAGAATACATTTTGCAGATATTACATTGAATATTTGATACTAAAAGTAGAGGGTGTCAGAGTTCTCCAAATCCTAATTTTTTTTTTTTTTTTTCGTTTAGAAGTATGCTACAGTTTAACTGATGTGTGTAAAAATACAATCAAATACAGTGGATTAGAAGAAGAGTGGGTGGCTGGGAGACAGTTTTTCAGTGATGAAAGTTTAGAATCACACTGAAGCTCTTTGCCTAATCTTTTTTAAACCTCTTCACAATACGTGACAAGTGTTGTGGTTCATTACACTGAAGTGGGAAAAACCCATCCATGGGGCTTTTAGTGGTTAGTCAGAATGGACAGGGGCAGGATGTGCCGCAGGCAGACGCAGCTGTCAGACGGAAAGGAAAGAAGGTTCTGTTTGAAGAGCTAAAAGAAGGGGTGAGACGAGTCTCATCCATGGGGGGTGATGTTCTTCACTCAGCGGACTGACAGGGGGTACCTGAGTCCCGAACATGGCACATCCCATCTGCAGGGATTAGTCTAAATGCTGGCAATTAGCCCTCTTCAGGACCACAGATCTTCTGATGGGATAACAGTAGGGTTTACCTGGACCACACACATAACCTCAGAGTTTTTACTGTCTTCATTTTCCACATTTTCTTCACAACTCTTCACTTCTGAAGTTATGAGACTCTGTAATTCATCACCTATCTAATTCAAGGATGTAAAATAAATATATCTAGGTTCATGCTGGCTTTGTTTTATTTGGACAGAGTGCACTGAAACAAGAAAATGTAACTTATTGTGTTGCTGGTTGTTTTAAGAGTGTGTCTTTTATGTTTTGCAGACTTGTGGTTGGAGCCAGCTGTATCCTTTGTCTGCCCTGGGGGCCATGGTGTTGAGTCTGCTGGCATTCAGTACACAAACAATACAGTTATGAATACTATAATAACACTGGTTTCAGACTAGTTTACATATAGAAAGCATTTGCTCTCATTTTAAATCGATAGTTCTAAATCCTGATTATCTTAGATAAAAACAAACATGAAATATTTTCCAATCTAGTTCAACCGTTTTGCATTAGACTAAATACTTTTTCATTTAATGCAGTAAAATGCTGTGATCCTGAACACTGTGTCACACAGATGTGGCTCTCGAGTGTGCAGGCTTTCTCACAGGCATCGGTTTGGACACCACAGTGATGGTTCGCAGCATCGCCCTCCGGGGTTTCGATCGGGTATTGCTTTCAGATATTCTTTCTGCATTATCTGAAATGCTAACCTGTCTGATTTTAAAGTTAGGTTATCTATTTGATTTCATACAGCAAATGGCAGGTCTTGTGACGGATTATATGGAGGCTTATGGGACCAGGTTTGTCTGGAACTCTGTCCCTAAAAGAGTGGACAAGCTGTCTTCAGGAGCCCTGCAGGTGATGTGGACAGACACTGAGACGGGCTGCGAGCACAAAGACACCTACGACTCGGTGTTATGGGCAGTTGGTGAGTTCACTGTTGTCCCCTCATTGTCATCCGTCAGAGTGCAGCGTCAGCTAAAAGCAGAAGAATCAAGGCTGGAAACAAAGTAATAAAGCCTGAGTGATGGGAATTGACTGGGGAAAAGTTAATCACTTGCTGCTGGTCCTCTGCTTGGAGCAGGGCAGGACAGAGCAGGATACATCCAGGCACAGGTCACCATGTTCCCCTCTTTGTTCTCCCCCCTACGCCTTCCTGGCTGTGCCATCCCTGCGGAAACCAACCACTCATCTATCACTGCCAGCCATGCCTGCAGCCATCCTCCTCCTTTCTCTGTTGTTTAATCAATTCTTCTTTTTCCACCAGCACTATGAGTAACAGTGGAAGGAACATCTGTCAGGGCCGCAGTCGTTGGTTTATTTGTGTTGCACGTTTTTCAAAAGTGGCACTTCCGAAAACCTGACTAGAAGCTTTTCATTTTATCGAAGAGGGTGGTCCCTTTGCTCAGTGCGTGGGACAGAGACAAGGATGTGCGTGACCCTACAACTGAGATGATGCTCATTCTTTCCTCTCGCGATGCCCTCGTTTCCCACACCGTCTCAGCCTGAGACAGCCGGTGAGAATGACAAGTCTGTCAGGGAATGCTTTGTCCTGCGTGAGATTCTGCATCTCGTGTTTCCTACAGTGCCTTGAAAAAGTATTCCCAGCTCTGGAACTGTCCTTTTCACATTACAGCCATAAACTTCAAAGTGTTTTACGAGGAGTTTTACATCTTAGACAAGCACAAAGTTGCACATGGACTTGAAGTGGAAAGAAAATGATACTCATTCTCCCTGACCATGTAGAACCACCTTTTGTTGGTATGTTTTATAAATCTAGAGCAGGGGTGGGCAACTCTGGTCTTTGAGGGCTGCTATCTTGTATGTTGTACTCATTTTCCAGCTCTAACGCACCACTTCAAGTTATGCAGGAGCTTAGTCATTTCCCAATTATTCAAATCTTTAAGAAAAGTCCAGTTTATATTGACCATACTGATATTATATCAGACACGMAGTACAGTATATTGAATACTTTTTAGGCACTGTAATATTTTGCATTTAGGCCAAAAGTTCAGTTTTGAACTGTTCTGAGCAGAGTACCATGTGTGCTGTGTCAAACTGCAGATGCTACTTCCTATGGATTTCTTTCAACAATAACACTTTTTGCCACTCTTCTATTAATTCAAAATTTGTCACGAAATAGTTGTCCTGTGGACAGATTCTCCCTCCTGAGCTGTGAATCTCTGCAGCTCCTCCAGTGTTGCCATGGGGCTTCTTGGCTGCTTCTCATATGAATGTTCTCTCTCAGCCTGTCAGATTAGGTGGACGGCCATGTCTTGGTAGGTTTGCAGTTGTGCCATTCTCTGTCCATTTTCAGATGATGGATTGAAGAGTTCTCTCAGATGTTCAAAGCTGGGGATATTGTTTTATAACCCAATCCTGCTTTAAACGTCCTAATAACTGACTTCTCTGATGTGTTCCTTGGTCTTCACAATGCTGTTTGATTACTAAACCTCTGAGGCCTTCACAGAACAGTTGTATTATCAGAGCTGCACATAAGCAGTGCGCAGGTGCGCATGCGCGGTCAAAAAAATGGTAAATGGACTGTACTTATAAAGCGCTTTTCTATCCATCCAGGACGCTCAAAGCTCTTCACACTACAATCAGTGTCCTCATTTACCCATTCACACAGCACTCTTTAGATCTCTACAAAGCTAACATGTACAATCATCTATGGAGTCTAATCAGTACCAATCACATTCATACACTGATGGGACACACATCAGAGGCATTAGGGGTGAAGTGTCTTGCCCAAGGACACAACAACTGAGACAGCTGGATGGGGGATCAAACCGGCGACCTTCCGGTACCAGGACGACTCCCCTAACCACTCTGCCACAGCCACCCCTAAAAAGAAAAAGCGCACCAGATGGAATGTCATGAAGCTCACTTGTGTACCTAAGATTGTACCTGATTGTCTGTCAAAACAACAGCTAGCAGGGCTCTAGAGTGCGACCAGTTTGGTCGCAAAGGCGACCTGATTTCCTAAAAAAAAATTAAAAATCCAGCTGCACTGGTTCGTTGTTCGGTGCTCACCAAGCCTCTTAGGGCAGCGGGACCCTGATATAAAGATTAAACGGACACTGCCTTCAACAAATCAGACGAAGTCCAGAGCCTTTTTATCCAATCACAGCTGAGCGGGGCGGGACCTTCAGTGAGAGCAAATTTGGTTGAAGCTGCTGCAGCTGGCTGCAACGGTCAGTCCTGACTCCTCCTGCACTTTACTCCTGAACTACCAGAGACTTTGGTCTGTAAAACCTAACTTGACATTAAATATACATATATTCAGGATGTTGTTATCGAACAGATCTGTCCAACTCTGTGTGAGTGACTAAACTCTCCTTCTGTTGAGAGACTTCTGTGATGGGAGCACATCACTGCGCACGCAGGCTGAGTCTTTCTGTGAGATTCACTGTTTACAGAACATTTGTTTAAAGCAAAGATGCTTATCTGTTTAACTTCACCCCCATCAAAAAAATTATATATTAAAAAATAAATAAAAACAACTTGCCATGTTCTCTAGGTGAATGAGTTTTAAATGTTATTTTAATTTATCATAAAGATCCACAAATTTCATTCACAATTTTATCAAAAAACAAGGTTCTTGATGTAAACTTGTTTATATTTAGGACCATAATGTGACACAGCTTTTCTGGGATAAATGCAATTTATTAAATGATCAAATATGAAGAATAAGTAATTATATGAGCTGAAACCATCTAAATAATATAATATTTTTGAATAAAATAGTCTTTTAAAAAAGAAATCAGTCTAACAAATAAAACATTTGTATGTTTTAAGTTGTTTTGCACTGTGCAAAAGACAGATATTTGCTGCTTGGGCTGGAGAGTGTGGAAAGCTGGTTTAACCAAGACCAAAGTGAAGACCAAACTACAAGTTGTCCATCTGAGAGACATGTGTAGTCAAAAAGACATTTAACCATGAAATGTTCAGTTTGTGATGTTTATATGACATACACACAGCCCCTCAGCCACTTAGGTAGTTTACAAAATTTATGCAGGGTAAAAAAAATAAATAAAAAACTTGTTGGACTGTTTTGGCATGATGTCCTGAGACGTTGCAGCTGATAGGAGYCATAAAACAGAACAGGGGGACGTTAGATGCCCTGACGCCCATCTAGATAAATGTGTTAAATGAGTGAAGGAAAATATGAGCACCAAGCAACAACCCTAGGTTCTCCCCTGAGAACCAGACCAAAATTTTATGTGCAACCCTGTGTATTATTGTTGTATTAAATTACCAGATTTCTTAATCAGGTGACTTCTGAAGGCAACGGTTATAAAGGCATCTTTAAATTCACCTCAGATTTGTTCAGAGCAGTTGTAAAAGCTGGTTTAATGTTCCTTTTTGAGAATCAGTAAAAATGTGGCCTCTTTGATGTGTGATCACATCAGGAATGAGCACAAGTTCACTTCCCCTTGCTGTAGCTTTTCTCCAGAAGCCGGGCAGGGTCCCAGGCCTCTGTGGAGTTATTAAAGGCCAGAGGGGACCAGGGGACCGTATCATCACATCCTTCTCCATGGCTGCATCTCCATCCATCTTTCCCCTCCTTCCTGACCTCACGGCTGCTTCCCTGTCCAGGTGTGGCCCTGCAAATACAGCAGGAAACAGAACGTTTCCAAGCTTCCTGTCTGCAAACTGGCAATGAGCACATTAGTCCCCTCCCTCACTGCCTTGTACAGTGCTCAAGGATGTCATTAAAAATGATTTCCTTTTTTTAAAAGGGTATTTGCTTGTCTGCTTTACACAAGCAGCAACTTCCTAAAATCATTAAGCTTGTGTGGAAGTGCCTAAAGTTCCTCAAATGGCCACTTGGGACTGACTCCAGAAGCAGATTACCTCTTCAGATAGTAAATAAAAGACAGTCTGCAACAACACACATCGTGTGTTAACAACAATCACTCACTTCGCTCTTTATGTGTTACTGTAGGGGTGCTACCATCTTAGAGTTTAGCTTGATATCTGTAAAATTAACCAACTTAAAGCCAGTTTTGTTTTGGTCATTGTTAGTCAGCTGTGATACCCATCTTGAATGTGATTGACTTATAAGTAAATCAGTTGCAGATGAAGATGAAATTATTTGAGTTTCAATAATCTTGCAGGTGATAGCCAGAAGGCTTTGTTACAGAAGTGGTTCCACAAGTTGGGTTTGGGTTCCCAGTTGGAGTTATAAAACACTGAGTTCTTAAGTTCATCTAAAAAATAATAATAACAAATTCTTATAGCATGTTTTCTCAATAACAGTAGTAATAATAAAATATTTCTTGATGCTCTTTGTGTTTTCCTATCTTTAAAATCTTCAGCCTGAAACAGCTGAGGTTGGAAATTTTTGCTACTGTTATTTTGTGGATTTGTCTCAGAACCACAGGTTAAAATTACTGAACTACTCAGAATGACCTTCTCATACTGCTGCATAGCTTCAAACCTTGATACATTTTAAACTCAACTCCCCCCTTATGTTTCTAAAAAGGCATTTTTTTGTAATCTGTTCTCACCATTGTGTGTGTCCTTGTGGAACATTCTAAAACAGATTGTAACCCACAATAAGCTCTGTCTGATCATCTACTGTAGATCAGTGGTTCCCAACCATTTTTCCTCAAAGCCAGGCTGAGCACCCAATACCCTCAAATAAAAGCTGAAAGTCTGGACTTTATGTCCTTGTCTATTATGTAACTATAACTTTAATGTTTCAGTAAAAAGTGAAAAAAAAAAAACTACTTTCTTGTCAGTTTCCAAAAAGATATGGACCTAACTGTATGTCTGAAAATGCATCTTGTGTTTGAACACCACATCAAAATTCACAAATGGAAGAATAACAACATGAATGTGTTTTAAGGATAAACTTTGTCAGAAAAATCATCTGTAACCAAACCTGAAAGATTCCAATGATTTAGCCTGATAAGTCAAACATAAATAGAGCTGTATGTGCCTCTGGAGAAAAACAAAATTTTTTGGTACTATATAGATTAACTTTTATTCATCATATAATCCCAGTTAAAAATTTCTGATAACCAAGCGCCACCTGAAACAAGTCATTTCTGAATTTAGCTCAAATAAGCTGTAGAGCAAGTGAATTATAACGTAGAAAATCTGTATTTTGCACAAAAAGTAAGTGGCCAACTCGGTTTACAATTAATACAGATCTTGCATGCCACTTTGTTGAATGAAATAAAATAAAACAGAAGGTAAATTATAAGATCTCCAGTTCTGAATTTTGAAAGAAATTTACTGTTGTTGAAAAGCCTCAAATGTGAGATTTCAAAACATTTTTTTAGTTATAATAGTGAATAAAAAATTATTAAAGCAAATTATGTTTTCTGAACAGTTAAATGCTGCAGTCCTCATTTCATTTAATTTAATTTATTGTAAAGGACAATGCACATTAATCGATATTCTGTGAATATAAATGTGCTGGAATTAGCACAACAGCTAAATTTCATCCGTAGTCCTGAGCAGATAAAAAGGTAACAATCAGGCCAGCGAGGATGTGATTTTATCATATTTGACTAAAAGGGTCAATTAAATCAAGTCTGATGCAATGCAAGCCTCTTTTTTTTTCTAAATAAAATTAAATTGATTTTATCCTTTTTTCATTCCCTGAAAAGCTGGTTAGGGAAAATACAGGCGCTTTGTTAGATTCAAGTTTTTTATGTGATGAAGATGTAAAAGGGCGTTGGTGACTAAAATTCGAGTAGCATGTCTCAACTAATGTGAAAAACTTATTAAATAGACATTCTTCATAAAACTACACTATGTTTTAATAATTTTGTTCTCTGGACAGCTACTATTGCACAAGGATGCTGCAAGCATTTATTTTTATCAGTTTGCATCTTAAAATGTTTTCTGGCTTAAAGTGATACACATTACCATGTTTTTGGCTGTGTGCATGAGCTGTTCTCCCCCAACAATAACAAGCCCCCGTCACACGGCTCTCTCCTTTTGTCTGTGTTCATTTGTTCAATCAGATAAGCTGGCAGCTCTCATTTTAACTTTCAGATTTTTGTTGTGGCTGTTTAGCTTCCTCTCAATATCACAACAGGCTTTGTTCAGGCGGTGTGAGTGTATCCACACTCCCACTGAGTTTATTACTCATGCAGTAATTTACCTCGCGCCTAGCTAAAGGTCTTGTTATGTGGTTTTAATACTGAATCTATTTGGTTTAGAACATAAACTTTTATTTCATTTCTACGTTAGAGCAGAGAGAGTGGCAGGGGGTCATCTTGTTTTGGTCTCAGGACAGGAAAATATTTAGAAGTGCTGCCTTTTGGGATTTGGCTGTGACTGGCCAACTTCCCCTCGCTCCTCATTCTGTGCACTCTGTCCCATTCAACCACACATGTTGTGGGGAACTAGACAGTTCCCTGAAGCCCCCGCCCCACCACCAGTCTGAGAATAAAGGGGGGTCGGGGAGGGCGTTGTTCTTTGGCTCCAGCCAGGAAAAGGGGTCTCGGGGGTTTGTTGTTTTTGCTGTCCGATAGCATCGACACGGGTTCCTTGGGCCTGGGTGTTTATTGTGCTACCCAAGCAGGCTGTGAGGAGCCATGTCGAGGAAGGTGGAGCATGCAGTCCAAGATCTGTCACCATGGAGACACAGCGTCGACAGCATCAGTCAGTCACCCCACCCCGCACCCCCCAGGAAGTGTCAGAGTATGCACCTTCGAATGTCCCGTGGGGTCTGTGGGCTTCCAGTTCCCAGCTGCTCATCAGCTGAACAGATGTTCATCAACTTCTATCTGCACTGATTACCTGCAGTCAGGAAAAAAGTAGGACACCCCATTAAAGAGGCAGGTCTTTATAAAGAAATGTTCACATATCAGTGTCCAATCTTGTTTTTTTTATTTCTGTAAAAGAAAGTGATTTAAATGAAATTAAACAACAAAAGATAGCACTGTTTTACTCATGAAACAAAAGATATGAACAAATAGAAGCACTCGGAGAGTGCAAACCTCTGCCAAGACCAATTTCCCCCATTTTGTAAGAGTTAATGCATAAAAGCAGAGATGGAAACACATTTGCCAAATAAGTTGTGACGTAGTGAACATTTAAGCAGGTAGTATGCACGGAATTTGTTCTTGGTGGAGTCCAATGTGAAAAAAAGTCAGACTCGTCACCCGACGTTATTCTTCGTCAAACTGGTGTCGGATTAAGCTCCTARGTTTTCATCAGTCACATTTCACCATGTAAAACGTCTGTTTTATCCTCTTGTATGAGTTTGTAATGGTTTGACTCTCTTTATAAAGTGCTTCCTGGCTACCCCCGTCTCCAAACTTTGAGGCCCGGCAGCTCTCTGTTTACAAGCCTAGTAGCGAGAAACTGTTTTGATTCGTTGTTTCGGAAATGTGGTGTGTTTGAGGAAATGGGAAAATTAGGTTTCGAGGTGCAGTCACGCACTTCCTGGTTACAAAACGTTCTGTAAATGCGCATATTATGGCAAAAATTATTTATCATTAAATATGGTTTTAAAATAACTTTTATAAAGTTTGAAGTCCGTGCTGTCCAATCCAGCTCACTGTTTTTTACAGAAGCCCTGTGAAAGCATCACAGCTTTGCCGATCTCAGAGTGTTAAAAGAAAAAAATTCCTGCATCCGCATCGTGATCTGGAACATCACCAAAATTTAAAGATGTGTTCCTTGGCCCAGTACCCACATGTGGTAAAAATGTCATGCCAATCCGTCCAGAAGTTTCTGAGTAATGTTGTCCACAGACAGACAGACAGACATACGCGACCAAAACCTTTAGACACCCTACGCTCTCATAACTAGTGTTGCCCTCTTTGACTGAAGTAACGTCAGTGAGATGCTTCTTGTGGTCAGATACCAATCTCTGACATTGATCTGAAGGAAGTTTGCCCCACTCATCAACCCAGAATTCTCTCAACTGCGAGATGTTTGAGGGTTTTCTTGCCTGAACAGCCTGTTTTAAGTCACTCCACAGCATCTCAATGAGATTAAGATCCAGACTTTGACCTGGCCGTTCCAGGACTCTCTCCTCTTCTTAGTTTTCAGCCAGGTCCTTGGTGGATTTACTGTTATGTTTTAGGTCATTGTCATTTTGCAGTGTCCAGTCCCCCTTCAGCTTTTATTTTTTACAGATAGTTTCACCTGTTCCTCAAACACCCTCTGATACACAATATAACTCACGGTGGATTCTATGAGGGTGAGCTGGCCTCGTTCTGATACAGCAACGTATMGCCAAATCATGACACGCCCACCTCCATGCTTCACAGTTGGTATGAAATTATTTTCTTTGAGTGCTGTGTTTGGTTTACTCCAACCATATCTGGTGTCCAAATAATTCAATTTTAGACTCATCTGTGCAAAGAACATTATTCCAGAAGTTGTAGTTTTTTTGTTTTTCATAGAGAGCAAAGGCTTCCTCCTTGCACACCTCCCATGAAAATAAAACTTCTGTGTTTTTCTGATAGTTAAGTCACACACTTTCACATCGACAGTAGCAAGAGCCTGCTGTAGGTCCTGTGATGAAATTTTAGGATTTGTCATGGTTGACCTGATGGATAGCCCCTCATCAGATCTAAACAACAAAAGAAATCTGAAGCTTCTATGTTTAACAGTTTTTGAGTTATAAGCATTTTTGCATGTGCTGACACCCCGTTTGAAAGGAGGCCCCTCCTCTTTTTTTTTTTTTTTTTTGTGGGGGGTTTTTTTTTTTTTTTTTTTTTTTTTTTTTTACTCCCCCGTTCCCCGCTGGCC
>NW_013952600.1:49324-51550 GCF_001266775.1 Austrofundulus limnaeus
GCCCCAGGGAAGCCGGAGCGCCAGCCCCGCCACCACGTCCGCTCGCAGTCCAGGCCCCACCAGACAATCAGCTCCCACCCCCTGGGTCCCCATCCCCAGACGGCCAGCGGGGAACGGGGGAGTAAAAAAAAATAAAATAAAATAAAAGAAGACCCCGACGCACACACACCGCCACCCTCAGATGTACTGTTGATGTGTGATGTACTATAATGCAATTAAAATGGGGAAGAAGACAGGGCAGAGGCCAGCACTATGCCAGTTCTATGCCAGCATTATGCCCCTCCTCAAATATGGGGTCTACCATAAAACCGTTGGCTGGAGCAGTGTAGGTCAGACTCTATCTACAGCCCTGCCAAATTTCATGTTGATCGGTGCAGCTGTTTTTGTGCTACGGTTGACCAAAAATCTCTGGAGAAAATAAATAAATAAATAAACAAACAGTACGAAAACAATATGACTTACGCTTCGCGTGTGGGGGTCAAAATAAACTACAAAACAACAATTTTGGGATGCACCTAGCAGCATGACATTTATTAGGAATAAAGACTTCTGAGTTGTGGTGCATTTGTGCGTGCGGGGGTCATTATGTCACCACTATGCAGTATCTAGTTAAAACTGATATTAAATATCCACATGTCCAAATATGTTTAAAAAATAAGCAGGTTTCCTAATTTTTTCACGACTGCATATAATATTATGCAGTCATTTGAGTTTTTGCACAGAACTCGTTCCTCACCCATTTATAGCCGAGTCTTTTGATGTTGTTTAGAAAAGGAGTTGCAGCCGAAGCCAGATATGTTTTAAACACGTTTGCCTGTCTCCTCCTATCAGAATAGTAATCTTAGATCACCCCTCTGTTTCCTCTTATTAACCTTCAGGTAGAGCACCTGAAACTAAAACTCTTGGCCTCGACAAGCTTGGCATCCAGCTCAACAAGGCAACGTGGAAAATCGTTGTAGGCGCTGATGAATCGACGTCAGTGCCAAACATCTTTGCTTTCGGTGACATCAGTGAGGTAGGAACTTTCAGCAGATGCCACACTGACGACAGGAAAGCTACCGATAATAATCACAGATGGAAAAGCACACTATAATTATTAAAATTCAACACTGTGCTGCAGTTACTGGAATCCACACCCAACTCGGGGACTGTAAACACGATCTGGCTCATATATTTAAACCATTTTGCACTAAATCTTCTGTTTTTACTGAGGATATGTGCATCTGCTTAAATGATGTGCATGTAGGGAAGCATTCAATACTAAAAACTTCATTTTTAAAACGTCTAATCTTAACATTCATCTGGGCTTTCTTCAATCGTCAATATATGAGGCTGCCAATTTCTGGTAATAAAATATTTGCTCTGTGCCAGCACGCAAATTACTAAGTTCCACAAGTACACACACAAGCAGGCACCAATAAAATCTTAAGTGTTGCAGTACTGTAAACTGTTACATAATTCTGGCTTCAGATTTATATTATTGCTTTTTATGTCTTCATTGGAAAACAGAAAACATGAAGCTTCATTGTTCTCCCTTCAAAAGAGTTTTTTAAGCTTTAAGATTTCAAATGCAAAAAGTCTAAAAATGTTTGAATTAACATTTATCTCATGCAGACATAGAGCAGTGTTGCACAATTCAGAAGTAAGTTTTCCCTCCAAAACATGAAGCTGCACAAAGCTGCCTCAGAGCATCAATCCATCTGGAACCAAGTCAATACAAGTTAAACCTGCTGCATGTCAGTGTTGTTTTCTCTGCTGTGACCATCTGTAAGCTTCCTTCCTGCCTCAAACTTCTCATACACACACACACACACACACACACACACTAACACACACACAGAGAGCACCCTTATGAATGACAGCTTGTCTTAATGTGTATGTGTGTGGTTATCTCCACAGATTATTTTTGTCCTTTTTTTTCGTAAAATTTAGTAAGCTGGCATTTCTCTGTAGTTATATATTTTCCTTCTTCAGAAGAAGAAGTGCCAACAACTGCTTTACGATGACGCACGCTGTCTGGCGTGTAAACAGTTACTGGAATGTCAGAGCGCACGTCCACATGCATGCAGAGGCGCAGGAGATGTTTATAGACAACAGGATGTGTGGCAATAAATTAACAGGTTGAAGTCATGTCTTTAAAATTGCCCTGAAGTCCTGGTGCTTCCTGCACAACTTGTGTGTGTGTGTGTGTGTGTGTGTGTGTGTGTGTGTGTGTGTGTGTGTGTG
>NW_013952600.1:51560-54288 GCF_001266775.1 Austrofundulus limnaeus
TGTGTGTGTGTGTGTGTGTGTGTGTGTGTGTGTGTGTGTGTGTGTGTGTGTGTGTGTGGGGACATGTTTTTGCTACATCATGGGGACTATTTTCCAGAAAAACACAGCCTTGTGGAGACCCAATGCTCGTCACAGGGACCAAAGCCTGGTGTGGGGGTTAGGTTTAGGACTAAGGTGTGAATTAGGTTTAGGCTAAGTTAAGGGTCAGGTATGTACTGGGGTGGTTACGCTTAGGGTAAAGGGTCAGTATTAGGCTATAGAAAGGACTGAAAAATGAATGGAAGTCGATGTAAAGTCCCCACGAGGATAGAAAAAACAACATGTGTATGTGTCTTCATGTTCTTTGCATTGGTCTGCAGGAAAATGTTCAAAGTAACAGAGACAGTAAAGCACTGAGGCAGATATTTTTTAAGTAGTTTGACTTGTCTACATTTAGAAGTGTTGCAGTACAAATATATTGAAATTAATAAAAAGTTAAAGTTTTACTAACTACAGTTGTGTTCCTGCATATTCAGCTGTTACAGCTAACAAGGCAAAAAGTTGTTTCCAAGGATTAATGATCTTTTACTTTCTTTTAAATGTAGTGGATGGAAAAAGAAATTTAAAGTTTGCATGATGCTAAGTATGCTATGATTTCAAAAGAAACATTTTGATCTTGTAATAAACAGTGAAACTTAATGTTTGCATTAATGAAGACAATGCATTTCACACACTGCAGCCTTTACAGTCAAAAAATCCATGCATGCTCCTTTTCTGACTAAATAAAGTTTGCAAAGTACTGCAAAATGTACTTGAAGCTTGATATCAAGTTATATCAACTTGATGTTATATAAATACTACAAATAATAACTTTAGTTTTATGAAATTATAAATCTGTAATAAACAATTATTGGTATTTTTATTGGGGGTTTTACAAGTTAAAAACAAAGAAATGAAACTCGTACAAAAATTAATGAAACATTTTCTTGTACAAACCCTCTAAGCACTGAACTATGTAGTCCTATGTGAGTGTTTTCTTTTTTTGTGTGAAATGAATATACAGTAGGTTTCTCACTTTTAAATAATAAAGCATATAATTAAAGTAAAAATAAAATGTAGACTGTTTTGTTGGATATTTAATCGTAATTGTGATCAGTTTCTTTTCAGAAAACAGAAACTTTTATTTTCTTCATTTTTTACTTAAATTATATATTTTTTCTAATCCATGGTATTATCAAAAATATTTATATATTTCTGTTGTTTTCTCATCATGGTTATTAATTTAAATATTATTAAAGATCGTCTTAACATTCTAGTTATTTCCCACCATTAAAATTTCATGTGATCTAATTGCTGATGTTGAACACATGGGTTCAACATCAGAGGCTCTTTAAAGCTTTCTTCTGTTTTAGGGTCGTCCTGAGTTGACCCCAACGGCCATAAAAGCTGGAAAGCTCCTCGCCCGCAGGCTGGCTGGTCAGAGCACTGAGCTCATGAACTATGACAACGTAAGACACACACACACGCACGCACGCACGCACGCACACGCACACACACACACACACACACACACACACACAAAAAATGATACTTTCCTTCCTTCACCTAACAGCTTACTTCTATGTGGCCTTTTTTGTTTATTGTGTTAAGTCTCATTTGAGGCAAATTTATGACCATTTCTGCTGTTATTTGCTTGGACTCTCTCCTCCTCCACCCTTCATCATCCTGCCAGCTGCTCTTTAGGATGATTCATAGCATAATAAGCTTCCATATTCTTCATCAGTCTTCATTATTTCTGATGTGCTTTTTCATTCTTCAAGTTCAAATGAAGGTTTTTCTGTATATGTTGTGTCCTGGAAGATACAAGTTTTATTTTTTATATATTTTTTTAGAATTTAGCATTTGATGTACTTTTACTAATATAGACATCTGATTAAAACATGTTATATCTTCTATACAACACAGCTGATACCAGGAAGAGAGCAGATCTGTAATTACTGATAGGAAACACAGACAGACCACATGCATGGCATTTAACTTTAAAACCTCAGTACTGGAAGATTACAAATTAAAAATTGTGTTTGTACTTGTGTGTCCCAGGTGGCCACCACTGTGTTCACCCCCCTGGAGTACGGCTGTGTTGGTCTGTCTGAAGAGGAGGCTGAGAGGAGGCATGGAGGAGATGGAATAGAGGTAATTTATGTTTCTCTCTGCACAAGACAGACTGCAGAAAATAAAATGTGATTTACTGTGACATCTAAAAATACATATTTATATTTCTGTCATCATTATAGATGTGATGTCAAAACTAACAATTTTAAGTATTCAACCAGGAAAGCCTTTACTTTTTGTTCAAGTGTCCAAATTTGTCCTGCAGCAGAAGCAATGATTTAATTCAAAATATATGTAGCAATTTTTTAACATGTTTATCAAATAATTGAACAGTTTCAAACTAATCTGATTAGCTGAAGAGGTAGCTTTTCATTCTGGAAATATCCCCATAATTAACCCATATTGGTTGGTGATTGTATGCTTCTTTACACAGTCAGTTATTGGTTTGTTACTGGCATCACCCTGCAGATAAATGATACAATACCACACAACAGCTATACAAACATTGACACACTTGCATTCAGTGAAACAAGCAAGCGGCTCTTTATTTTTCCTGCTCGTGTACGTGCGCGCTGTGCCAGATGCTCGCAACACCTGCAGGAGACTGTGAGTAAACGACAGAGCCGCTGAGCGGGTG
>NW_013952600.1:54803-62580 GCF_001266775.1 Austrofundulus limnaeus
CATTATAGAGTGTGCAAAATGTGCATACATTTTTTTATACTTCATGTAGCTCTAGTAAAAAAATTCTTAATAGAATATTATTATTAATTACAAGTGTCGTTTATTATTATGTATGTAAGTGAAGTTTTATTTATAAAGAGCTTTTTATAGAAACAAATTCACAAGGTGCTGTACAATCATCAACAGTATTATGAAGGCAATAAAGGTAAATATTATGTCTGTGTTTGTGTTTATATTTGCAGGTTTACCATGCTTTCTACAAGCCTCTAGAATTCACTGTTGCAGAGCGGGATGCCAGCCAGTGTTATGTAAAGGTAACTCAAGTTACTGTATTTAATTTGTAATTCAAATATTATGTAATCTTTACTAAAGTGAGATATTTTAATATTGTCTTTACTTTCATTTGTCTTAATGTCTTCTATTTTAAACACTGGAGTCAGCTAAGATATAGAGTTAGCGTTTCTTTAGAAAACCATATATTCAAATGTTCAAACAATAAGATTTTTTCGTTAACTTTGTCAGAATGTGCCATACAAATATAAAAAAGGAGCTCATAGAGCACTGTGCTATGTGTTAATGAATTTTGTGTCGATTTTTATTCCGTTAGGTGATATGTGAGCGAGGTGGTGATCAGAAGATCTTGGGTCTGCACTTCACTGGTCTAAACGCTGGAGAAGTCATGCAGGGCTTCTCTCTGGGCTTACAGTACGTTAAAGTAGACAAAGTCATAAATGTTAGGTTTTTATTATCGCCTGCTGTTGAAGGCGATTGTTTTTGTGTATATCAACACAGCTCCTGAACCACTAGACAGATGTTTTGTGAAATGTACAGGAAGTTATCATTCGATGCACAAAAACTGGTCAGTCTAATTCAAGATGGCTGCCATGGCTGAGTGCTCCCAGCAAACACAAGAAGGGTTCTCACTAAAAACAAATCATCCCCAACTCTTCCTCTGAGCTCTACGTTTGACCAAAACAGTTATAAATTCTCATAATAAGATATTAGTTAATTTGCCTTTTTAAGCTGATGTCATGATAAGCTAATTTGTTTAGACTTTTTAAAAAGCCTAAAAGGCATTCATCAAATTTTTTATTTTGGATTTGATCATTTTTGCACTAGTTGCATTTTTGCAGCAAGGGAGTTTTCTTAATAAGTTAGTTCTGAGTCACATATCTCAAAACCAACAAAATGCTTTTATTAAAACTTTTTACTTTTATTAATTATTTTATTTATGATTTTATTGGCGTATATGCATCATGAAGAGCTTTGGATAAGCCACAGTTGTGATGAGAAGTCTGTATGACTGACAGCAGTGTGTTGTTTGGTGTCTCTTAGGTGTGGAGCAACATATTCTCAGCTGCTGCAGACTGTAGGAATCCACCCAACCTGTGCTGAGGAGGTGGTTAAGATCCACATCACAAAGCGCTCCGGTTTAGACCCCACAGTCACGGGCTGCTGAGGTTAAACACCTCGGCCTCTGAACACGGTGAGCACACAGGGTCTCTATGTCAGAAAGATGCTAGTGGGTTTATCTCGCTCCTCTCCTTGTACCTCTCCATTTCACTCCCGGTTTCATCGATTTTATCAAGATTATTCACTCATCTTATTCCAGTGATCCTGCTCATCGCTGACTGGTGTCCCTGACCAGCACTGTTTCTGTCCCATGTCCATGTCTCAGAAGGCACACAGCAGATTAATGAGAGCCCCAGCTCAGAGTGAGCATCTCTTATCCAAACTTTCCCATCCATCAGAATTCAGTCACATTTAGGATTTTGAGAAAATCGCACGAGAAACGCAGAGCGAGCGTTCAGAATATACATTCTGCAAATATTGTTGTTTCTCGGGCTGTACTTCCTGTCCATTAGTCTTAGAGGTGACACATACCATACACCCCTCCCCGCCGTGACACTGATGAATGGCCCCAGGGCCGTCGCCGCAGCGACACCGCCCCATTTCCCATGGACACACAAATATTCAGCAGGGCGCACGTCAGTCAGCCGGAACAGGCCTCATCCACGCAGCCCCCGMGATTTGTTCAGGACCAGGCAGAGTCCAGCAGAGCCCCTGCCTCATACCCACATCCATTCACATGCATGAAAAAAAGAACTACATTACAACTACAAATAAGAGCTGTCAAAAGCTGTATGACTGCCACATCCCAGAATCACACAGTTCCTTTCTTAACCCAGCTGCAGTACCCAGACTCACCTAAAGGCGGCGCTGTTGCCCTCCATTTCTCACATTTTACACTGAGCCCAGATTGAAAGACAGGATGAGGTAGTCACTGTATAAAACATAAGGCTGAATGCATTCAGGTTGCACATTTAATCCCTTTAATCCCCATAAAAGATCCGTGCTTCAAGATGAAGTCTGGCTTTATTAGTGCCAAGCTGATAAGGTTATCAGCTGTGTGTTTACATGGATGGCAGGTTAGGCCTCAGGAGTCATCGCCTTTAAAGATAAGGTGAGTTGTTTATATCAATAAAGCATTAATGGACCCCACAGTTTGCCAAAAGTGCTCAACTCTTCAACCTGCTGCCTGCGCGGGACATCTTGGCTTTATTAAGCCGACGAAGAGGAGGAGGCGGAGGACTGTCGGGTGAAGAGCCGAAATTGAAGAACCCGCGAGCGGGCTGCCTGCCGTGGTTTATTTTTATTCAAAGTCTAATCTGCCCGCCCTGATTAATGATTCTGATGAGGGGAGTGACAGAGATGGAGAGATGAAAAAGAGCGAGAGCTACCAGGTTTATTTGGGCCTGAGGAGAGAGGAGCCGAGTACCAGTCCCGGGTTGGGGAGGGAAGGGTTGTGGGGGGTAGGGGGGTGGGGGGGATTCCTGTGTGCTCCGTTCAGGGCTGAGGTGCTGACTGAAGGACCTGACCTCCGCTCAGCAGGAACAGCTTGACTCTATCACTTGGAGCACTGAGGGCTCAGGAGCTGCAGCGCAGCACAGCGGGGGCCTCAGAGGGCTGGAGCTGAACCGTCTGTTTGCTTTTTAGACCCTTTTTCTTCTGTTTTGTCTCAGTCTCTCTGCTATTTAGCACCGAGCACGGCCTCACACACACACACACACACACACACACACACACACACACACACACACACACNCACACACACACACACACACACACACACACACACACACACACACACACACACACACACACACACACACACACACAGAGTAGTTTTATGTGTTTTATTAAATATGTGCTGAATTCGTAGGATTCCTGTTCGTTGTTGACGGTTTACTCCAGGCCAAAGATTTGACCTGCCAGCCTCAGCTGTGCTCCACGGTGGAGGGGAGGCGAGGTGGGGGTCAGGGCTCAGCTTTCACGTTGGCCAGCTAATGATGACCTGCGCTAAAACCCAAAGCTGGGGAGTGCAGGTCTGATGTCACCTGGCCACAAACTTTAGGAACAAAGGAGTTATTTTTCAATGAAGCTTTGTCAAATTTTATTTATATTCAAACTCAAAACACTCAGATTCACCGTCTCCATTAAAGAAATTATAACTTTGACCGAGTCCTCTGTGTTTTTATTAAACTACTGAATAGTTGTTGGAAAGTCGGACAAAACTGTTCAGTATTATAATTATTATATAATATTGTACAGGATAAAAACAAAATTAGAATTTTAAAATAAATCAATCAAAGAATATTTTTAAAAATATTTTAGCACTGAACTTTAAATGCTAGTTAGTTGAACTCAGCTGCTAACCTAACCTGCCTAAATCTGTTTTTGTTTAACTTGTTTTTTTTCTCTGTAAAAGTCATTTGATGCGATTTCCAACCACATAGAGTACTACAAACTTTGGAGAATTATAGAATATTGTTTTAGTATTTTCCAGGTCTGGATAAGTATAGGGTGCAAGGTGAAACGGCAGCAAGAGGGTCCCGGGTTTGAGTCCCTGTCTGGGTGTTTCTGCGTGGAGTTTGCATGTTCTTACCCTGTATCAATCCAGGTACAGCGGTTTCCTCCCACAGAACAACAACATGCAGGATATTTGGATTATTTAGAAATTCAAACTGGCCTTATAGTGTATGTGTGGTTATTTTCCTCTGTGTGACTTTGGTGGGCAGGTATTCTCTGCTATGTGGGGTCAATTTTTGGCATACACACCTGCTTATGGGGACCTAATCCTAGTCTGTGTGGACATGTCCAGAGTGTACACCTCTCCATGACTCACAATAACCACTGGAGATAGGAACCAGCTCCATGTGGTCCTGAACAGAAGCAAACAGAAATAGAAAATGATTGGATAGTTATGAATAAAATAAAAAATGTTTAGACTTATTTTCTCCCTGACTCTATTAAACATAAACATGGCCCTATTGCTGTCTCTACCACAAGTTGAGTTTGGGTTTTACAGAACCTGTCGTGTGTTTTTGGAACCAGAGTCTGCTCACTAAGTGAAGCTTTGTCCTGCCTGCTCCCTTGCAAACAGTCATGGTGTTACGTTAGTTTTTTTAAAGGGTGAAATAATTAATTGCAACTAAACGTATTAGAAAAAAAATGAAGGTTTGAACATAGCAGTAAGGGAAGGACTGTGTGATTCAAGAAGAGTCTACACATGGAAAAGTACAAGGTGTATTTTTTAACAAGGATGACATTTATTTATTTAGAGAGTTTGCTTGAAATATTACCCAGGATGTAAAACAGGTGAAACATTTTCTTTTTTGTGTGTGTATATTTTACAAATTTAGTATCTTTTTTTGTCAGTTTTTTTTCCTCACTGCATTTGCAGATACAGTATATTTGGCCAGCTTGGTTCTAGCAGTAAAAAATGAGCAGAGATATCTGGATTTCTGAATCTGGAAAATAAAAAATGCCTATAAACAAGGAGTGTCTGATCAGTTCAGTCACTGTGAAGCAACAGCTTACATCTTGCACAACTTAATGAGCTTTTTTATCTGAACAAATCCAGGCATACTGATTCTCTTCTTTACAGTTTTTATGCAAAGTTGACCAACTAAAGAAAAGCAGTTACCTAAATACTTAAAACTGCCTCAAACTGCATCAGCTCATGTATGTTAGATGGTTTCTGTTGACTGTGTAATCCTACAGTGGATTAAAAATACAAAGAAAAATGTTTAATGAATGGAAAATGTTTTTTTCCCCATAAAATTAAACAATACCAATATGGTTTCAATATCTCATTGTTGCATCATTTTGTGAAGGACAGATATGCACACAAATCATTTCATTGGAGCTTGACCTTAATTTATCTGGGTGAAATAAAAACATGCATTTGTCTCAAAATATGCTAAAGTACATTTTTATTCATGCACAAAAAAAGGTGGAATTTCCTGGCTTTTGTAAAAGCTTCGTGAGAACACCTCCTGACAAATCCAGGCTGGCGAACCGTGTGAGTGCAGAGCTTCGCTTCAGCTGATCTGCAGCAGTTTGTCTGAATATATTCAGTTTTAATATGAAGTGAATGGATGGTCCCACTTTGACCCTGAGGTGTCTCCTCTGACAGCCAGCCCTGCTCTGCAGCCCTGTCACTCAGCCCTCTGCTCCAACAATAGCACAAATTCCACCGTGTTTGTTTGGTTAAGGAGAGAGCTCTCTGAAACCCCTGAACCTCCTCGAGATCCACAGCAGCCCCACTCACCCAGAGAATGAAGCCGTGCTGTCGGTCCCCCCCTTTTCCCAGACAGTGGGAGTAAAGTTCACCCGCTGTCTCTAGAATGGTCGGCCGCCATTTGGCAATTGTGTCTGTTGTGTCGCTCCACAATGGAGCAAACAGGTTAAATCCACCTTGAAATGCACTTAGTAGAACATGTCAACATGTCAGGGTGCGCTCCGCTCTCTGCTCCATCTTAATCCAGCCCATTGAACTCTGACAGTTGTCTGTGAGTCACACATTCACGGGGCCTTTGTCACTTCAGCTCTTGAGCCCCAGCAGCCCGGCTGGGAAAGCAGAACCCTCGGAACATGTTAAAACACACTTGCTGAGTATACAGCATCACATTTTGGGGTTAAAGCAGCGGGAGAGGGAGAAACTGATACATACCTTTTGTAAACACTGAGGAAAAAAAATGAGTAATGGAAAGTGCTCAGGCGAGGTAAGGATTATGACTGAGAGATGAATAGGGGACAAATATGACGGCAGTGTTGTACTGCCAGAGTATGGCTCTGGAGCTGTCAGTCTGAACTCCCCGCAGGGCCCGGATGGAGTGAAGAGGAGCCTCAGAAAACTGAATATCTGAGTTAAAGCTCTGGCATTCCTTAGGTGAATGCTTATTGCCCGCCACCTTTCATCTCAGAGTTAGGAAGCTGTCTTGGGTAAACCTAGAATATAACATGCAGTCATATTGCACCATGTCACATGATCCAGTGAAGCATGCTGTTAATGACTCAGCTACTACCATGCCAAATTTTAGCTCAATATTTGTCTACTTTATCAAGATAAAGTCATTTTTGTTTAGGCGAAGTTCAGAAACCTTTGATCACCATCATATCTGTTGACTTCAAATGTTAATCAGTTGTAGTTTCACAGCCAATACTTTCTGTGAGTGTCATTGAAGTGGTTCATAATTATTTTGCTAACAGACAACAGGGTTAACTACAAAATGAATGTTAAAGTTTTTAACCAAAGATGCCACAGTGTGTTGCGCTTAAAGTAAGTGTTGGCAACGAGACGCAACTACCACACCAAATTCAAGATTAATGTCTCTAAAGCTGAGGTGTTTGTGTTTTCTAAAGTCGGTTAGTTGTGGTGGCCATCTTGAAATTGCTTAATTCCAAACATTAATCCCTTTTAGTTGCACAGCTTGTTGCTTTAAGAAAGTTTCATTCAAATTTGTCCAGCAGTATATGAGATATTTTGCTTATACAGTAGACAATCAACACAGACGTGATGAGGTGGATTTCCTCAAATATTTCACCCATTGATTTTCCAATGTGGTTTCTTTGTTTATTTCTTTCTTTTCTGATTTCGTTACGTCCATGCAATCAAAGTGTGAAACAAAGTATTTTGTTTCACACGCTCACCAATCACTGAGAAGAAGAAAAAAAGTCTAATTTTACAAAGTACTTTGAAAACTTTCCTCTGCAGACACATTTTTTTTAATCCTATGCTTCCGTCAACTCCCCTTCCAGACCGTCAAGGCCGGCCCGTTTGTTTCATAGATACTAAGACTGCATTTTTGATTTTGCAACAAATGTGGCTTTTTGGAAACCTCTCATCCAGAGTGTGCCTCCCCTTCTTGACTTCTAATTCAGCTGCAAATGAAAACAAAAAGGCAAGTGAGGTCAGCTCCTATCAGGGTGGTAGCTCAGGAGAGGTTAGGGCCTGTGAAATGAGCTTATCTGACCCCTGATAAGAACAGGATACCCTCAGGAATGGTCTAAATTCAATACACATGGCTACTGCAGCAGGATTTTTACTGATTGTTTCAAAAGGAGCCATACTGTAGTGTTATGGCTCAGTTTGGCCTCTATGGACCGGTCCAAGTCACACAGTCCTAGAACAACAACTCTTACCAAATAGTTGGGATGTTGAGTAAAATTTTATTTAAAACAAGAATCATTTGCAAATCTCATAAAATAGATATTTCTTATTCACAACTGAACACGGTAAACTTATCAAATGTTTAAACAAATAAGTTTTGCTATTTTTAGGGACAAAAACGTCATTTTGAATTGTAAGGAAGCAACTAATTTAAAAAAATGGCAATGAAAGGCTGTAACAGTGAGTGGGATGGCAACATTTTACAACTGTGTTAACCTACAAAAGTTCAGTGAGAGGACCAGGTATATATATATATATATG
>NW_013952600.1:64100-67058 GCF_001266775.1 Austrofundulus limnaeus
GTGAAATATATTTATGTTTGTGGTTGTAATGTGACAAAATATGGAAAAGTTCAAGGGGTATGAATACTTTTGCAAACCACTGTATATATATATACTTTAGAAATACTGAATATGCGGATTACATTTATTGTGTCTAAATAAAGAATCTGTAAGGGTTAAAGCTTATTTAAAATGGACTTTGGCAAAGTGGAAAACTGTTCTTTGGTCAAACCTATCAAACTTCATTAATCAAAAACAAACTATTATTTGGAGAAGAAAAAAGTGCAACTTTCTTTGTACTAAAGAAGAAACATTTGGCCTGTTATCAGCACACAGTTCATAAGCCTGCCTCTCTGATATGGAGGTGCATTAGTGCTTCTGGTATAGACAGCTTACATATCTGGAAAGGCACCATCACTGCAGAAATGCATGTACAGATTTTTGAATGACATATGGTCTCATCCAGCATAATATTCCAGCAAAGACCCAGAATTTGCTAAACCTCCAGTAGCTGATCTCAGATGTTTACAGACTGGTGGTGTTAAAGGAAGATGGGATTCTTCACGTGGTAAACAAAGCTCTGTTGCAACCTTTTTGAGATGTGTTGCTGTCATAAAACTGAAAATCAACTTTAAAAATGGTGCAGTTTCTTTGCTTATACATTTGATTTGTTTACAACATTCCGCTGTGAATAAAATGTGGCTTTATGAGATTTGCAAATCAGTGCATTCTGAGTTTGTTTACATTTTCCACATCTCAACCTTCTCAGAACTGTGGCTGCAGAACTCCACCAGCTATCACCAGGTGTGTAAGTGTTTGCTATATGAAGCCACAGTTTGTGGTTGAAATCCCCGGAAGCCATTTAGAGAATGATTCCAATCAGCAGTCTCTGCTCCTAAATCATTTAGTCAGGTCTTCTACCACACAGGAAGCCATCTTATTACCTCTGGAAGCGGCGCAAAGATTTAGTGAGCTCACGTTTGATGACAGCATGCAACAAAGGGACAATGTTTTGAGTGCGTGTGTATGCGTGTGTGCCAAATCGTGGTGGTTCAAACCCAGCTGTTTGCATGCAAAAACAAATCACATCCAGGTAATCCTGTGCCTAGATCCAAACAAGACGAGTCTTGCTCTTTAATTGAACTCAAAGGGATCGTGATTGCTGTTGCACCTCAAATAACCTCCTACTTTTTTATTACACCGCTTGTCATGTAGATTAATCACTATATTAATTTCTTGTTGTTCGGTTCTGTAATGAACAGCTGAGTATTGGGTGAAAACTTGGCAGAAGAGGCATCATGCTGACAACATAAAGAAGCTGCGATCAGATTAACTCCAGTACGATTAAATGACTTTTTTATTAGGCTTTATGTTGTAAACAAGATAAACAATGAAGGCCTAGCATTCCTAAAAGAAATGCATGCTGCCCGCTGGCTTTCATCCCAGTGTCAATCTAAGATAACATTATGTTGCAAAATGTTGGTGTTACATGTCTTGAAAATAACATTATGCAGAATTTCACACAATCTGGTACCACTCAGAGAATATGAAGGTGATGACTTTCAACTACCCACTCAAAGATTTACCCTAAAATTCCTAAATAAGACAAAGTTACAGCCATTTTTGTTTGCCAAGGACAAACAGCTGTGGGTCAGCCATCTTGAATAGGGCTTAATCCTGTCGCAGATGAGGATCAATCTGTCTCGTGTTTCATAAGATATTTTGCTAAAACTATGTCACACACTCTAATATTTTGTTGGACCACCTTTAGCTTCGATTACGGCATGCATTTGCTGTGGCATGGTTTGGATGTGCTTCCTAGACCTGACCAAGTGCAGCAGCCCCAGATCATAGCCCCGCCCCCACAGGCTGTACAGTAGGCACTAATGGGAGCATCCTTGAAGACGATGGGTCCACAATCCTTCCAGTTTTTAATGTGTTGGACAGTTCTTAAACCAGTTTTAGTAGTTTCTGCAATCTCCTTAGCTGTTGCCAATGATTTGACTCTTCTCAAACAGACTGACGTCTTTTCTACAACCACGGGATGTCTTTTGACAAGGTTGTTGAGGTTAAATAACTTGTTACCAACTGAAAGATAACCACCCATACAGTAATTATCCAATAGGAGGCTTGTACCTGTTTGCTTAGTTAAATCCAGGTGGCAACCTTTTTTTTTTTTTTGGCCAGGCAGTGTTATATTCACACAAACAGGCAAAACATTCCACCTGTTTTTCATCTTTCGGTGGCAGGAAATAAAGAGCCTTTAGGTTGACACTCGTTTTTGTCCCAAACTAGAAACTTGATAGCAGACGGATCAGAATAAACAAGTAAATTCCACTAAAACGTATATCAGACCTGCCGACTTTTATAGTTCTGAATCTGGAACCGAGTCCAGAAGTGATCCGTCTTCACACTCGTCTGTTTTATAAGATCAGACACAGTTTAGAGGTAATCGGTTTTACGAGCGTCTTCATAACAGACTGCTTTTCACTTCCGAAAGTGTTTTCCAAACACTCGTAGAGCAGAAAAATCATCAACACCGAGCTGACAGCTTCCCCTCTGACTGTGTCTGCTCTGGGGCTCGGGTGTTATCAGAACATGAATCACATAAATCAAAGGGCCTTCCACTGCCAGGACCACTTCCCAATCAGCAGCCAGCACATCTGGCTGAGGATGGAAGGAACTGCCTGAGAGCCGGAGCGCAGCCCAGACTGCGCTTCCTGTAAACGTGTGCGTCGTCAGGATCCGCTGAAGCAGGCCGAGCTGCAGAGACGGACTTGTTCTGTGATGCAGATGGACTGCTTGTCGAGCTCGCCCTGTGGCTGCTGTCGATGGCTCTCTGATTGATTCTGTCTTTCCTGTTTAGCCAGTAGAAGACCTCGGTGGTTTGTGATTGAATCAGGCACTCACATAAACACTCCGTGTGTGTGTGTGTGTGTGTGTGTGTGTGTGTGTGTGTGTGTGTGTGTGTGTGTGTGT
>NW_013952600.1:67336-79166 GCF_001266775.1 Austrofundulus limnaeus
ACACACACACACACACACACACACACACACACACACACACACACACACACACACACACGTGCAGATATTAGCATGAATTTCATTCAGGAAAAAAAGTTCTTATTTGTTTTATCTCAACACAGAGATACAAAAAACTTTCTCCAAATCCATCCGAAAGAGAACCCAGCAGCATTCAGGAAGAGCTTGTGGAGACTGTTCAGATCAGGTTTCAAGCTTCCTTCAAAGGTTCTTGTTCCTAAGATGCAATGCTTGTAGTAAACTATGGAAAAACACCTGTAAAATCTCAAGGCCCTGTTACACTTTACGTTACAAATTATGAAATGTTTGGAAACATATATGTTGAAGATTTTTTTTTGAAGATTTTAGACAACTTATGCCACCTTGTGAAAATAATTCCACTAAATTTACTAATAAAAGTTAGATATTTGATCAATTTGTTAGAATTACATGCCTTACAGAGGCTTCCATTTAAGTTTTAAATTCCAACATTTATTAGTAAATTTAGTGGAATTATTTTCACAAGGTGGCATAAGTTGTCTAAAACAGTGATTCTCAACCAGGGGTGCATGTACCCCTTGGGGTACGCAAGCATATTACAGGGGGTACGTGGAAAAATTTCCCAGGTGTGTAAAAAAGTAAATAAAAATAGGACTGGGATATGCAAAGCGGAAATCACAGATCTGACACAAAATGGAAACCCACATAAAACACAATCTCACAACATTTGGTCGTTTAGGTGAGTTTCTGATGTATTTTTGGAACGCTGCTGCTTCCTGCACCTGCCGTTACCTGGTTAATTTGTTTAATTACTTATTCACTTTCAAGGCAATGATTTTATCTTTATCTTTTATTTTTCTTTGAAAATAATAAAATGCCTGAGAATTAAACATTCTAGGGGATTAAATAAATAATTTTCATTTAATAATCAGCTGTTGTACATTATAGTTTTGGAGAGTCATCATTACGTTTGACAGAGGGGGTACTGGTGATATGACAAAATGGCTCAGGGGGTACACAAGTCTAAAACGGTTGGGAACCACTGGTCTAAAACATTATAGTGTGACAGGGCCTTCTCAACAGAAAATTTGWTAACATTTTTATGGTATACTACCATTGATTAATAACTTACCAGTTGTAAAAATCAGCTTTTTGAAAGACCTCAATTTAGAAAAACACTTTATTTCTGGCCAGATTAGCGAGCTAATGTCCAGTTTGAGCGAGACAAAAACCAAAGCGGATTGCTCGCTGCCATCTTAAAACAACTTTAATTTCATATTAATACTTTCTCTGCTCTCAATTTGCCATTACAGTTATTTACACAGGAAGTTGTAGGCATTTCTGAGCACACACCGCAGCAACAGCTGCTGCGGTCAAGCTAGCTTTGACTGTGCAGCCTGAATATTTCTGCCAGAATAAATGCACCAGCAGTCAGAGAAATGGTCATCATCAGAGAAAATGGATCTGAGTTTTCATAGCTTGGCAACAATCACACACAATGCCCTCAGAATAAGATTATTTTGGTTTTAAAGCAAAAGCATTTAAAAACAAGTTGAGCATTTAATTACGTAAAAATCAAGTTGATGCAATTTAGCAAGAAATCTGCATGGCTGAAAAAAATAACTGAACTCAACTTGAACTTGGTTATTGTTATATATTGTATTTAAAAAGTGCCTGAGGACATTCAAGGGCACTGTACAGCTAAAAAAAAATCATCAAACAGCAGAAAAATACAAGGTAGCAGTAAAAAAGATACAAATTTTAGATTGTTTTTCTTGTTTCTAGTTTTTCAGCAGATCAAACTTGTGATCAAAGTGTTTCGATTGTTGGATTTCCATAAACTATAATTGTTCTTTCCCATTTTCCCAGTTAAACTGATGGGTCCGATGTTTTTTTTCCCCCCAGCTGCTTCTGAAGACATGATTATGAGAAACTGCTTCATCATCAAAAGGGAGTTTCAAAAAGACTTGATAAGAATATTAACTTAGACAGAGGGTGCCTCCCTGCTTTACTATTCCAGGGGAGGAAGGTTCAGCGCTGCTGATAGTGGCATTAAAGTTGCATTTTGTTCTCCTCCTCAAACTGATAGGCAGGACAGTCACTCTTCGGCCTCTCTGAGACCTCTCCGTTCACACCCTCAGAGATGCCCAAGAAAAACACGAGCTGTAAGGGCCTCGCCATCACACTTCATGATACCGACACATCCAACACATACTCCCGTACACTGTATCTTCATCCTCTCTGTGGCAAGCAAGAAGTGATGGCTACTCTTCCACTATTACCTAGAGTTGCAGTTATGTCTGCGTGAAAGTGGAAGGAAAATGCTTCAATCAGCACATTTCCACTTGGCTGTTTCTGTCAGTTCCCAGAAATAGCTGCCATTTTTCACCAGGGTGAATAAAAAGGATTCTGGTTCATCTGGGGAATTTAAAGAATGATCAATTTATTCTTAACACACCTGACCTGTTTCACTGCTTAAAAGCTTAATGAAAAAGGCTTACAAATACTGTTACAAAGTCCAGTAAAAGTTACTGACATCAATTATTTAATGCACTAAATGCCACGTCCTTAGAGGATTTAGTTTACCAAACTGTAAACAGGGAAAAAAACATTTTTTATTACTTTGGGAAGCAAATGAGCTGCATACACTGATACATGATGCAAGACAAATATGTACCCATTTTATGTGTCTAAAACATCAAATCTCAAAAGAAAAACAAACTGGACAAATTGTGTAAGGAAAAAAAAATGAATCAACCATTAACTATATACAATAAAATCCAACATTTGATGTGTTTTCACCCTCCTGTTGCCTTTGGATCAAAATGACCAACAAGGAACGCAGGATAATGTTGAGCAGTGCATACTGGGTTAAAAACAATCTGTATAATAAGAATTCTAAACACTGTGATCATAAAACGTTAATGTAGCACTGAAGCAAAACAGTATGGATGGTAAAATTGTCTGTTAGCCACTGAAAGCATTTTCTGCAGCAATGATCCAAATGACAGAACAAAGGAGGCTCCAAATGGTTGACCAGTTGAGAAAATTATAACACTTTGAGATCTTTGTACTAAACAGAAAGAAACTAGCATTTACATTTCAAACAAAGGTCCTGCTGCTCTCAGAGTTAGCAGTTCGAGATAAGACTCTCATCCAGATACAATTTCAGCTGAGTGTCTGTAAAACTGACTGAGGTATAGCTTTTTTGTTGTTGCTTTTTCTAAGGTCAGTTTGCCATCTTGGATTGGGTTGATTATAAAACAATCAGTTGTAGGAGTGCATTCACTGATTACTCTCTGAGAATTTCATTTAAATCCATCTAGTTCATGGGATGTTTTGCAGACAGACAGACACACCCACAGTCAATTACATGATTGCACTGAAGCAAAGAAAGCAAATAAGTTATTATCTTGTAATTGTAAATGCGTGAAAAATATCTATTGGATAAACAGTTCAACAGAGTCACAATTATTGATTTCTAGCTGTTGGGAGCTCAGTTTTTGGAATAAATAAAGATAGAAAATGTTTCTGAACAAATCAAAAGGAAAAAAAATTGTATAGGTCCTCTGGACGGGTTCTTCTTTAATGAAACGTTTCGTCTCTCTTCCAAGAGACTTCTTCAGTCTGAGAGTTTCAGGCAAAATTCAGGCTTTTGAGTCCTGCCTCCAGGTGACTGATACTCACATCACATGACTATGGTTCACAGGTGACAATGATTCTGAACAAATCATTCTGGATTACTGTCCAGAAAAGTTGGACAGTATAAGTGAAATGCCAATCCGTTAGTACTGGTATCTCAGAGCACACAGATAATGTTTGTGTTGTCAGTACCTCTGTATGTCCATATACTTGTATGTGGCCATTAATTCATTTAATTGGCATTTAGAGACTCCATTTCGGAAATTTGTTCTTCACTTTCCTCAATATCCTCACAGGAGGTGCTAGATGGCACTAACGCCCTGATGGCATTTCTTGACACTGTCTTCTATTTTCACATGTCTATGATCTGTCTGCTGCTCATTCTGACCTGCAGCTTTTCTAATTTGGTGATGAGCTGTAAAGTGACCTGCCTGCCCCAGCTCAAACAGGAGTGGGATTCCAGGGATGGACGACACTGTTTATGAAACACACCCCAACCCTGTCACCCTCCCCCACACACACACACACATTGGGAGACCAAGGCACCTCTCCCAAGGGCACCCTGACACTGTCCCCTGCACTTGTCCCACTCATAAGTAAGGTGAGATGCCAGGAATAATTGATGACAATATAGATGGTGGTATCTGTCCAAGCAGGGCAGGAGACACTTTCTCAAACCTCCTGCAGAGGGGTTACTGTCCCGCCACGTCCATTAACGCTAATTGGTTTGAATTTGCTGCAGAGCTCAAACTGAGACTGACCCTCATCGTGTTTGTCAGTGGGTGATCGTGTTTTCAAGCACCAGCATTAATTAATTAGTTGTAATCTTCCCCCACTGTACGTCATAATTCAAGAATAATACATCTCATAAATTCATCATTGATTATATAAATGAATGATACTAATGATCTAAAAATTTCAGTGGACATTATCCTCCAAAACATTATTTAGTTTTCAAACGTTCTGCATACTATGTTCACTCTCCCAGTCTGCCACCTGTATCTGTATAGTTTTTTTTTTTTTTTTTTTGAGTTAAAGGGAATTGGCTGACTCTAATCCACGTCCACAGAAGAGGTTTAAAACACTCTGGTTTCATCTAATCTTCCAGCTCAGACCAAGCCGAGCTTGAAAGTCGCTTTCTCTATGATAGGAATGGACAAATAAAGGTCCCTTCCAGCTCTCCATGAAAGAAGTCTGTGTGCTCTGTGGATTAGAGCCCAGTGTTTTCCCTGTCTCTGTTTCTCAATTAGAGTCCAGTGAAAGGGGGGGGGGGGGGGGGGGGAGACTACCCTGTTTGTGTAGTATTGTAAGGATTTGAAAGTTTATACTCATTTCTTTAGTTGTCATTCTTTCTTTCTCCTTCATGGACATTCTATGAAACCGTGAAACAAGCATTTTCTCAGCTTTTCTTTGAGAAAACTCTGTTCTCTGAAATAAAGGTTCTATTAAAGTTTAATTATACAAACTGCATTTGAACTTAAAACTCGTATAAAAACTTTTTTGTTTTGTTTGTTTGTTGTTTGTTTTGAGAAAAACAGGAAGCACTAATAAAAGTGGGAGATGTGAACTTTTTGTTCAGGCACTTTCGCAGACAGCTCATGCCATGTAAACATGGGTCCTTCAGATTAGGTTTTCCTGCCAACTTTGAAAGCTCCGCTGTCTCTCTCCGATATGGTATTTTATGAGCATTTATTAAAGCGTTGTCTTCTTTTTCTGTCAAGTAGTAGAGATATATTTGTTGAAAATGTCTGTCATGGAACAACAGTCGTCTTGTTGAAATAGCTGTTGTTAGCTTGTTTCTTCGGTTAGCCGATGTAGAGATCTAATCTTTGTTGTGAAGTGTTTGCATCAGGTTAGGTTAGGTTAAGTTAGGTTAAATTAGGTTAGGTTATTATTGGTTTGATCGTCAGCGAACGTCTTTCAGATTAGATAACATTCAGTTCTGAGCAGCTGTGGTTATTAAGCTTCAGACCAGATCAGTGACTGACTTATATACTGTATTACACAACTCTGTAGTATCAAAAAACGAGACAGCTTCTCAGTTTTTGAACCAAGTACATGATCATTTATCATCTCATTTATCTCATGGCTGCAGTACTGCTAAAGTGTTGAATGAAATAAGTTTGTTGGACAATAATTCGAGCAGCAGGATGTGTTAATGTTGAATTAAGTTCAAATGTAAAACATTTAGAAGAAAACTTATCCTATTTTGTTACTTTATTTACTTTAGCCAAATGTACGACTTATAAAATATTACATTTGTAAATAATGTAATGTCTATCTGATTTACAATTAGTGAATTAATTTAGTAAATTTAGTAAAGCTTTAGTAAAGTTTTTAAAGTTATATTTTGTTGTATTACAAAATGTAACTGCTTAGATGGTATTTTGGTTCTAAAACACTGGATAGTATCATATTAAAATAATAATAATAATAATAATAATAATGCTTAATGGAGGTGGAAAGAGAAGTAAAATAATTTACTTAAGTAATGTTCAGTTACTTTGTTGAAAATTGAGTCAAAAATATGTGCACCGCACATCTTTAAAATATTTTAATTTAAACTGATCACACAGCCTCTTTAATATAACTGAACTCACTTTAATATTCAGACAGCTGCTGCTTCTATGTGACTGTTAGTAAAAGTATTAGTATTCAAACATAATTGACTATTAATTTGACATATTTTCCAATGAAATATAAATCTAAATATTAAATCCCAGCTATGGTGTTAATAATCAGCTGATATGTAAATAAATCTAGTATGCTGCAACCCTCCTGCTGTCTTTGAGTCAACGGACCCCTGAGGAGGCGTCTGGTCCTTTTTGACGCAAGGATAGTCAGGGTTAAATTCACTACCAGAGGCTGCAGGTCTAAGTCTCTCTAAGCTAACATAGGMCAGGATAACAGGATAAAGCAGCTTCTTTCTTTTAACTTGAAGCCAGCGTGTCTCATWGTCAGGAGTTTTTTCTTYACTATAACAAAAGTAAAGCCATGATGGTGGTTTAGTTGTCCATCAGTTAGCAGGTGGCRTGCTGAGAATTGCATGTCTGCTGAGGTTCGCTCAATGCTGGCAGACAAAACAACTTACTGAGCAGAGTTTGTACACAATCTCTAGGTTATTTTACCTGCAAACCTCCTCTGTGGCTCGTCATCACTTCTCACTGGATTAAATACCAGCTGACTGGTAAGGAAAAACTCAGGCCCAGTTTACATGACAGATTTTGAGTGAAATCGTAGCATTTCTGATGTGGTTTAGCCATTCATGCAGATGATAACTACTACTGTTTCCTCTGAAACYAAAATGTTTTGAATTTAGGTTTATGGATGTCTTTGGAAGCGCCCCTCAGAAGTGTGCGTGCACATTACTGACTGCTGCAATCAAAAATGTTTCTGCTCTTGAGTGAGTAGATAATCAACAGTAGTGAAGGCAGATAGCAGAGTTCTGTTTGTGCTCCTCTCCCTTTGCAACATGTGGAGCAAACCAACCTCATCCTCAGTCCAAATAAAATGTTTATCATTTAGGATGTAACTGTTTCTATACCTGAGATTGAAGTCTCTGCTGCAGGTCTCATTGAAAGTCAAAAATCACCTTGAGCCGGTGTTGCCAGATATGTCAGTTACCATTAAGGGTCAAGCCCCACTCTTTGTGTGCGTGTTTGACAACCTCCAAATCCAAGAAAGTGCACCCTTACTCAGCACATACAATAGTTTGGGTAAAGGAGATAGTATTATAGTTCATTGTTTCCTATCTGGCAACCCTGCCTGGCATGGGCACTACAGCAGATTCAACAAGCACAGCAATATCTATGTTAGTTTTTTAACGCCAGAATCAACATTAAACATTTCCAGGTTTTGTTCATGTGTAAACAGACCCCGTCACTGCAGGTATTGTGGAATATGTTCCTTTCTATTTCTGATTGTAAAATGTATATTTACATTTAGTTTTTTTTTTTTTTTAGTTTTTACTCAGTAACAGGTGGTAACTAAGTAAAATACATGAAGTAAAACATACAAAAGTACAAGTACAAATTATGCAAAATGTATATTCAATTACAGTAATGAAAGTATATGTAGTACTACTAGTAGTACTCTCCACCTCTGCCTAATAGCAATCACAGTAAAATAACTTGCTTGAATTCTCTTTTGTGTAGCGTATTTCTTTAAACAACTAAATACGATTATTCTCACTGAAGTTGCAATGACTTAATATAGCAAAGAAAAATAATTGAAAATGATTAAGTCACAGAAAAAAAAGCTTTTAATGTAAATGTAGCTAGCTAAAATTTCCACATATTTCATTTAAATGGACAGGATGGTTTTAATCATATCATTTATTTTTGGATCAACATCAGCAGCATGCTCCTTATGATGCCTTACTGGTGAACTATTTTGTGTAGTTTGTTACTTTTGCGAGGACTAGTTGAATTCAGGAATCCATTTACTTGTATAAATAGTTTCAAGTCACTCAAACTTATATTGTTCGTTGCTTAGTCTGCATGCAGTCACTAAAACTCAGCAAACATTTCTGACAGCTGCAGCTGTGGGGTGGGGGGTACTGTTTGACAAACTGTAAGCCTTGTTTTTTTTCCTGTGTACTTTATCCCCTGTTGCATCACGTCTTATCGGGATTACTACAAACTATACATTTACTTGTCTTCAGGTCTTTGCTGTATTGACGGCAAAATCCCCACATATCCAAAGGCCATCACACCCAAAACGTGTGCTGATGTATGGTGACACTTGAGCTGTCAGCCCTCTTGTGTCTCTTTGTGCTGTAGTGGCCAGGTAAATGACCTCATGGAGGAAATGGGTGATAATGTAAACAGATAAGTCTCTTGGTACCCGTTGACCACAGTCAGAACCTCCTAAATCAGGACCTTCTGACACGCTGCTCCATCAATGCCTGCTTCAGTGACACCCACAAAGCATTGAGCCCTTATCTGCTATGGACCCTGCTTAGCATTCACGCCATTCATGCGAACAATGCTACCTCTTCCCGCTCATTGGATCCGTGACTGACAGTGGGTGTTGGTGCACTTGTGTCTGACTTCAGCCTCTATCTGCCACTGGGCTGTTTGTCCAGTCCAGATACCCGCGTCCAGACACAATAAAGGGCGTGTGTCTTCCTCGCCACTTCCCATACTGTTTTTTTTTTTTTTACTGAACTTTTATAATGGACCTTGCTCTTTATTTGGCACTTTGGTTTCCTTTTCAAGAGGGCTTGTGTTAGATGGGGGGAGGCAGAAGGGCTGACTAATGTTCACCATCCACCGACCAGCCAGTGAGGTGAAAAGCACTGAAGCATCAGATAAGATTGTTGTTTTTGATGAACAACAGAATAACTAAAAGCCGAGGGATGATGTTGAGATTGAGATGTGAKTTGGCAAGAGTTTTAACTCAGATGTACCTGAAAATATAGTTGGTTTGATTGTAACTGCTTTTCTTGTAAGGCATATCTAGAGTAGGGTTGGGCAATTTTGGCAAAATAATTAATCACAATTGTGGTATTTAGCCGATAACAATTAATTTGACAATTAATGCCCTAGAGTCCCTGGACACCCTTATGTCCTAGTCACATGACCAATTTAGCAGGAAAGATTTGCTCTTTGCAAAAATTTGTTTCAAATTGTGTCAAAATTACAGACTTCAGGCTATACATCAAATTTTAAATTGTGTTGATAGATAGATAAATTACAGAACTTTTTTTTAATGTTCGTCGTATAGGAAGCAGAGAGGAGCTTTTGAACCATGTGCAATATTTTTTGGGGGGCAAAATCCACTTTAATAACCCTGCTTCACAGCGTTACTATACAGCTTCCATAATACACCCCTGTGATCAGCATATCCCCCTCTTCCCTGCTCTTATTTATGAATGGCAGAATTTGACAAGGGGGCAGTTCAGGTTTGGATGCTGATCACATGATATCAGCACTAAAAGACAGGAATGCAGGCAGGAATCCCTCCCTCAGCTCTAGCCAGAAAAACAAAAAACTTTGATGCACAATATCATAACGAACAGACTCTTCATCCCTCCCCTTTCTAGTAGTGGCGGCGATAAAGACGAGGGGAACGGGCGCTGCAGTCGAGAGGGCATGGTTGGGGGCCACAGATAGTGGCTGTGTTTGATCTGAAGGTCGCCAGCCCCTTGCTGCTGTTGAGAGATCCTTGGCGGACCAGGCTGGCTCTTATTTAATAACATGAAGGGGAAGCAGACCTTTCTCTCATAATTAGGCCTAATTACCCAGTWGGTGTGGACAGACGGCCCAAGAAGAGACAAACTGTCTTTATCCACAGACTTAGAGTCAGATTACCCAGAGCTGTCTTATCTGTTTCGGGGCCAGCAGGAGCCTCAGTCCTCCTTGCTTGCCTCTCCTGTATCCTTCTCAGGTATATTAACCAGTCAGCCTGATTTATTACGCCTGGGCCATGACACGCAGCTTTAATTAGATCTGTTCATTACTCGGTTCCAATAAATGGGAGAGCATTTTATGTGATCTTGTCAGGTTAGAAGGGTGACAGAGATTTACTGCTCTTTTTTGGCATTTGTTATCTGCAGCTCAATCGCTTCATAAAGACTTCTGATGTACACTTATTAAAACTGAGCCTAGAAATTCTGGAGTGGTTCAGTTGTTTGTTCTGTAGGATCCACTTGAAAACTTGCATCTGCCAGATTTGGGATTCAACGTGTCATGAAATGGTTTAGTTCTCAGCTGCCTCCATCTGTTGGCAAGGACAACTTTAGGGTTGTTGTGAGCGGGTTTGAGTGACACCTCGCCACCGTTTTGTTTGTTTACAGTATCTGTGACTCTTCCTGAGCCGCCTGCGTGTTTGTGTTTGGGTTTGTGGGCGACTCACTTGCAGCCACAACAACAGACCCATTGTTTGGGGGGCAGTTTCTGGGACTGAAACTGCTGACGCCTGGAAAAGAGTGGCAACGCTCCACTGAGGAAGTAGTGGCAGGGGAAAGTGGCTATTATATTCATCACTTGGTTTGGTTTTAGAGTCCTTCAGCAAACTGGTCTCCATCACCGGTCTGGGCTGTTTGTCGGTTTGTGATTGACAGCGAGCTATGCCTATCTGTAGAAAGTTTTTGCAGTTCCTGGGTTTTAGACAATGAGGACAACCAGTTTCAGGCTGCTGTATTTGTGACTCATAGCTTCACGCAGGCTTTGCTGCGAAAAGGACAATAAGGCACTCTTAATCCACCTGTTATCAGGATGAGCCTCCCCCTGTCACACACACAACTGCAGGACGGTGGCTCAGGAATGTAGCCTTACGCACCCTTTTCAGGAGGAGCAGCTTAACACATAGCCCCTCACAAAAACACTAGTGACAGTTTGTTCACTTGTTTTTTTTTTTCTTCATAAAACCTCCCCTACAAATATCTACTTACCGTAAGTTGAATGCTTGCTACAGCTAGAAATGCATGATTTGTTGTAAGCTGTATTGGGTTTTTTTTTTTTTTTTTTTGCTAAAATGCATGCATTGTGGTCCTTGCTAAATGTCTAGTGAAGCTGATGTGCTGTGTCTTTGTGTGATGCTGTGTGCGTTAATTAGGCAGGCTGGTCAGGGGTCTGTGTCTCTCCGCTTCACAGATTCACATGGACAATTTAACCACTCAGCTCCTGAAAGGAACAGCTTCTGGATGCCTCGAGCTCCAGTTTCAGAGTCTGCTGATTGCAGGGAGCAGGGGTTATGATAAGTAAAAGTGGAGCAGCAAGAGAATGGCAGCAATGTGGAGTGAGGGTGAAGTCTTGTGTGCAGATATTTGGAAAGATTTTAATCACATGCGAGGATGTTATGAACTGTAGAAACAGTGCTTTCTAGCCGTACAAGCACAAATTAGTTCTATAAGTTCTCCATATATTTACATTGGTAGATATTATTTGCATTAGGCCTTGTCTTTAAATTCAGTTTACCTAAGCTTTCAGTTTCAAACATCCAGGGATTTTTGCTCTTCTGTGGATTTTGTCTGTCTTTATTATTTGTTGTTTCCAAAAGATTTTTGATGTTTTTTTAGAGTAGGAATGAGCAATAAGTGATTTATCTTTAGTAATTAGTGGTCAGAATAAACTTTATATAGACCAGGGGTTTGCAAACTGTAGCTCCTGAAACCCTCTTTGAATATAAAGAACATGAACTAGAGTAATTTAATTTATTAATTTTAAATAGAGATTCTTTGTTAGTT
>NW_013952600.1:79466-97623 GCF_001266775.1 Austrofundulus limnaeus
TGTACGTCCAACTGTTTTGCAATATGTGCATACATTATTTTGCAATCATTTTATGCACATTTTGCCAAACTGTAAAGAAATCTCTGAGTCGAGCTAACTGTTCCTCAGAGGAGGTTGTCTAAAACAATGATCTCACCAGTTAAATAAACAAAATGAAGTATTTTATTCTTAATAAAATCTTCCAGCCGATCCAGTCGTGTTCTTGGGCAAAACACTTCACCCGCCTCACCTACTGATGGTGGTCAGAGGGTCCGGTGGCACCGGTGCATGGCAGCCCCACCTCTGTCAGTGTGCCCCAGCTGTGMCTGGAGCTTACCACCATCAGTGTGTGTGAAYGGGTGAATGTCTGAAGYATAAAGATCCTGGGGGTCCAAGTGGACTTGATAAGGTGCTGTATAAGTTCAAGCCATTTACCATTTAATAACCTTTGCAGATGTTTTATACATTGTTGTATTTCTTTTAACCAAACAACATATTAATGCGAAATATGTTCACCATGGCTGAATATTTTACTGCTTATCAATTAAATCCCCCAATTTCTGTCTCTCCAACAAATAGTTCTTCCTCTTCATATTCCAGCTCTTTAAGATACTGTCTCATCTTTTCATCCCAGAAAATCTCATCTTGTTTCCACTTTTGTAATACTCTCAACTGTTCTGGGATTGAACTGTGGTAAAATAGGCTCAACATATAAATGCTGTCTGGTTGGAAGAAGTAGCAACCAAACAAGCCATGCCATGCAAAAGTATTGAGATGTTAAAACATAAATATTATTTTAGTCAACATGCTGTAAAAGCAGTCCTTGAAGACCCTGCCATCACGTTTTGGCTCGTTAAACTTCATATTTTCATTTGGGAGGAATCAGATGTTTCATGGAAAAAGATTGAAACTTTTGCCCAACGCTGTTATTGTCATGCAAAATTGGTGTGCCTATGATTACAAGAATCTTATGTAAATACGTTTTTGTGAAAAGAAAATGTATTTTAAGATCTGTGCAATATCTTGAAAATTGCATCTTTAAAAAATAAATCAGTAATTTGGCAGTAGGAATTTTTAACAGCATACTTGTTATGAGCAGCCAGTCAATAAAACTCGCTTGCATGTGAAGGTGCATCACTTTCATGCAGAAGTATCATTTCCTTGCWGCATACCTGCGGTTGGTTTGGTTTCCTCAGCTTCCCAGCCTACAAACGACATAAAAGCTCGAGCTTTTACCTTTGCCTCTGGGACAACGGCTGTTGATCGCGAGAGGAGTGACAAGCCTGAATCTCTGTCTGTTTACTGTAATTAAGCTGTCGAGGCTTGTGATTTATGACGTATTGAGTAAGAGAGGTGTTATCACAGAGTAAAAGGAGGAAGACGGAGTGACAGAAAGCCACAGGGTTTGTAGCTACTAACAGGAGAGGAAACGCAGACGGTGCAGAACACGTCTCCTGTGTGGAACAGAAAAGCTAGAAGGCAAAAGGGAGCTTTTCTTAGACTGCCTCTGCTCCGTACTTGTGCAAAAACAAGATCAGTTTTTTATGATTCGACCTGATTGCTGTACACTTTGGTATTTATCTGACAGAGTGCAGTTAACCTCTTCAGCTCTCCAGATGCTCAGCTTTATGAATAGTTTTTTACAGAGATTAGATACACTGCAACATTTTGAACCTTAAGTCCTTCTATTTTATTACATGCACATTACATTTATATTGTACTCAAATTAAATTTTCTCTTTCAGTTTCTTTCAGTGATAGTTCACAGCATCCTCACACCTGCACATTGATTTAATGGTTGATCAATGTCCCGCCCTGCTCCAAATCCCATTTACACTCTGCGAGGGGCTGGTGGTGCCCTCAACACACTCCACTTTAGATGTAATGGACAGGACTCCCCCCTCCTGTTTTCTGGGTACGTTTACCAGTAATGTAGGAAAATGTGGTATAACGGGCATGGAGAATGAAGAACTTTAACGGGTTTGCAGGTCTGAAAATGGTGCCGTCCACATCTGGAACCTGAACAGCAGGAGGCCGGTGAAGGTTGTAGAGGCTCACACTGGGAGTTCAGTCATCTGGGTCAGCACGCTGCAGTCCACCGGGTCTCTCCTCAGGTGAGTCTGTTTTATGGTCTGGTGCATCAGCAATCACAGGCAGCTGTGTCTTCCTGCAGGATTTTTAATGTTAGACACGAACAACACTTCCCATACTCCTGATATTTTCATATATTTTCACTCTCTGTGGTTTTTAAGAGTGATACTTCAGTGCTGATGTTGTAACACACCACAATTACTACTGAGACCCAGAAATTAAAAAGGTCCATGTGGTCATAAACTGCTGTTACACAGAGAACTGTTCTATCTAACCAAGTCCTACACTTTTATATCCAGTCTAAAAGTGTTTTGAGGCTGATATACTAAGCAAGAGCAGGATGTGTTAGATTTTTAATCTTGTTAGCCTGGATTTTTTTCTTGTTTTAGGAAGTCTTACCAAGTGCAATTGTCTTACTGCATTGGCAGATTATTCCGCTTGATTTGAGAACATTCAGATTATAATCTAGTATCTTTTTTACTTATTGTTAGATGTCTAAATTTTGCAGTGTACACAGCTTATATGAGCCAAAACTCTAGCTGCATAAGCATGACTCAAAGCCACACCAATTATTGTACCTTTTGAGTAACGATACATTTCAGAATGATTTACAAAACAAAATTTACTTTCAGGGACACAAGTAAAGAAGTTGAACAAAATATAAAAGCAGAAATAACAGCACAAATTGAAAAAAGCAGTTTGCAAGTAGCAATAAAATGTGCAATGAAAGCAATAAGACATTTATAAATGAGACATAAAAGTCACAGTTGGTAACTTTAGTTAAAAACAGGTATTTTTATAAAGAGTATTTGTATGTTTAGCTTTAAAAAGCAGAGTGCCAATAATTCATTCACTAAGTGGGACCTCATTTCACAAGCCTGAAAACGAATAGTTCTGCCTCTCGGTCCAGACTTGAATATGCTGGTACCCCTCTGGGTTTGTAGGAAACAATAAGAATGGAACAATAGATTGGAGCAACACATCCTGGTACTTAAGCTGCATTTTATTTACCTAGGACGTCGGAACTCAGATCTGGGAATGACGTCATGTCCGACTTAACCGCAGTCCATTTGCACATCTGAAATTCAGTAGGACTAGCTAATTGTTATGTTCAGTGACCTGGATAACAACTATTAGCAATACAAGCTGATAACAGTGTTTTTTTCTGTATTTCATGCACTTCAGCATCATGTTCACTGATAATAGTTGTACATTGCTGTGTCTGTGTCTGGTTTACTGAGACACAAACTGACTGAAATAAAAATATAAAGTGTATTGTTGCAGCTATCATGGCATAACCTTACTGGATTTTGAGGTTGGGGCTGGTTAGTAATCCCTGACCTCCAGTGTCTGACTCTGTTGGGTGTTCTAGTTGAATTTTCCAACATAGAACTTGGAAATTCCGACGTCCGAGTACAAATTAAACCTACTATTGTGTAAAAGCTCCACCTCTTTATGGGTGGAAACAAGCTCTCCTCTTTGAAGGGTGGTAAATCAGCTAATAAAACAACATTAAATAAGATGGCAATTTGTCTTTGATGTTTTTAGGTACCCAAACCATGGCCTGTCAGTCACACAGTTATAAAATATCACTGACAATTAGTGATGAAATCAAAATAAATTCCTAAATGTRGATTTAAGTTAATCAAAGTGAACAAATGACACCACCAAGTGGCTTGATGTGTCTTATATAGTAGTCAGTATTTCTTACACTTGTGTGCTCCTTTTAATATTTATCCATTTCATCTGCACAGCATGCATCGTCCGTAACCTTAAAGGTGGGTTGGGTTAGGTTAGGGTTAGTTTAAAGATAGTTTATGGAGCAATCAGGTGAAACAGGCTTCAGTTAGTCTAGCCTAGATGTGACAAATGCATTGACTGGTTTTCAGCATCACTTTGGGATGATGTGCTGCAGATATAGGTTCAGTTCCATCAATGAATGAATGCTGTTCTAAGCATTTTGTATTATGAGAATAGGAGAACTTATAAACAAAACAAGGTCAAGGAGGATCATTTTTACAGTACCAGACMTTTCAGATTGAGCATGTAGTTGGTTAGTCATTTTGTGAAGTTTTTAGGGTCATAAAATAATGACTGGAATACATTTCGAAGTAGAACCAGATCTTTATGACGTTTGGACACCAAGATCAGTCAACCTTCTTCCACACAGAAATTCTGAGTGTAAGATATTGTTTGTAGATTAAATGTAAAAGAAATGTAATGTAAAAATGTAAATTCATAATTAATATAAATCTTGCTCATTTAAAATCTGTTATTGATTGGTTTAAAAAGAAGGTTTCGTAGTATATTCTGCTACATGTGAATTTTTATGTTCTCTGTGAATGGAGCAGTCAGGGTCGAGACCTGCAGGTCTGTCTGTGGGACCTGAGGGACGGTGGCTGTGAGCTGCTGGACTCTGTGTGGACGGGCAGTGTTGGATTCTGTCAGTGCTCCTTACTGGAGACGAGCTCAACAAACCACCTGCTGGCCTTTGCTGGACAACAGACAGAGGAGGTATGATGCCGAGCGTGGAGAGTATTTCTACACCCCTTTCCATCAGTTGTCGCCCTTTCCTTCTGTCAAAGCTTCTTGGTTACAGGTAGTCAGAATTAAATAGGAGACATGAACATAATCAGATCTCTTTATGCAAAACTCTTTAGTTGACTTTGACAATTTTATTGTGTTTAGTTTGTGGAAATAATCCTTTTTACTGTACGAGTTTCTTCTGTATTTCAAAGTTTCCATGTTACAAAATAACTTAAATATTTGCTTCGTAAAAGTCACATATCCAGTTAGGGAATTTCTCCACGGTTAATGTAATACATGTACAGAGTTCCCACGGGTCCTTGAAATTCTTGAAAGTTTATGAATTTGAAAAAATTATTTCAAGGCCCTGGAAAGTTTGTGAAAACAGCCAAAAATTACACTTGTCCTTGAAAGTCCTTGAATTTTTTTTGGGGATTGACGTTCTCTATTCACATGACTATCGATCATCACACGATTTTCATCATCTTTAAAAAAAATTATAAAATTAAATTAAAAAAACTTACGTTTGTTGCGGTGGATAACTCAGGATTACGGTAAACTGACGTCATTGTTTYTGACTCAACAACTTCTATGTTGCCAGTATTTCATTGAATTTACATGATATTAAACYTGTTTATTGGTAACATTCTGCGGTAGCAGTAGGTAATTGCCGTTGCACATGGTTCTTTAATCTCTAAAGTCCTTGAAAGRTCCTTGAATTTAATGTTGACCAAGGTGTGGGAACCCTCCATGTAGTTTGCAGACAGGAAGTGTCAAACACTGATCAGAACGGCATCATTATAAACCAGAGTTCACRTCAGAAGTCATTATACTCTTTGGAAGAGCAGGAGCTGCATACTCTCCGTYGGTTTTATGTCAGTAAATTTTGACCATGGTTGGGAACTTGCCATTTATTAAACACTTTTGTCTAAAACACTTAATTGCTCTGGGAAAACCTATAAAAAGAAGCTTGATTGTGTCTGTCAAAGGGTAACTAATGAGCATGTTCCTGTGTCTAAATCTGTATTACCTGATGAAATCATCTGAGTGAAAGTTCATGTTTTAAACCACTGGCTGGTGCAGTCCTGACTGTAAGCTGATGTGAAATCACACTTTGGTCTGTCTTGTACTTAATTCACCACACCCTCCAGCTTGTATGGTTTTGTGCAGAGCCGGTGTCTGAGAGGTGAATTTGGATGGGGACGAGGCAGCCAAGTATTCAGCCATCTTTTATTGCTTCCAGATTCATGTTACGTGCTTTAATGTGGAGGAGCGACACTTGAAAGGGACGGATCGGTCACCTGATCCAGTCAAACGTGCCTCTGCTAACCCCAGCCAAGCTAGCCAGGCATCAGGGCGCCTGTGACTCCCAGCACCTCAATAATGCCATTGTCCCAACAGACACAGACAGAGGCACACCTACGTGGCCATAAAAAGCAGGCCAAAACGGAGCGCAGCCGATTCTGTCATCTGGGCTCTCCACCTCAATTCCTCAGACATAACGGGCCAAGACAGATGCTTATCATGCATCTGCAAATAAAACACCCACATTAACAAATTCCCTCGTGAAACAATACATACAGTAAGCACATGCCACAGAGCATGCATAATAGCATGATTTAGCCCAGTGGGCTGAAAACAGGTCACTATTTATATATCTTATATGAAAGCAGAGAATAGTTTCATTCTGAGCTACTTCTAGTGGGGTTTTTTTCTGTTTACTGCTCACAGTGAGACTCCTGCCAGCAGATTGTTGCTGTGGTAAAAACGTTAATYAATAGTTTGAGCGTTTTATTTATGGGCAGTTTGATGCCACACAAGAACAGAGATCACCTGAGGCACAGAGGAGTTCTTAAATGCTCTCTTTGTCAGGCACGCAGAAGTAAACATGCAGGACAGATGTGGCCTAGTGATAAAATACAGATCACTCCCTTTAAGGGCTGTTTAATGTGAGGCCTAATGAGGATGAATATGTGAATCATCAGCACGGAGGAAGTCGGAGGAATTAGTTTTGGTAGTAATGTGGGTACGTGGTCACACAGAGGCACTTACACTTTATCATTAGCTCCATTAGTGGCTGTAGTTTTATCAGAATCGCTGCCAATGTGTGCAGGAAAACACCACTCATGTCGCAGGGTCAGGCTTTAGCGGGATTGATTATAGACACTTTGGCAGCTACCCTGCACGAATGAATAGTACTGTACTGATGGCTCAAAGCATCCAGATCCTCCAAGGGGGAACAAAAGTGTGTTTTTCAGTATTTCAAACACCAGTATTGAATTAAGAAGATTCAAAGGATTTTTTTTTCTTTTTGTACTTTTTTTCTCCTATGAAATTTTTAAAAAATTGTTTTGGGCAGGAACATGTGCACTGAAGTCATATTTTACATATCTGAGGTAGATGTGAAGCACAGCTGCGGCTGATGAGTAGGATGAGTCTTGATGTGTGGAAAGTTTTCCCTTTTGTCAAACCACATTAGGACAAAAGTGTCCTCCAAACACTCTTTGACACATTTCCCATCAGAGGACAAATTACTGTGTTTTTGCTGTTTTATGAAATATTACAAAATTTGTCTTAACTGGTCCATTTGTTGATGTAAATCTTGCAAAGGCCTCGTTGCTTACAGTTAAACAGCAATACTGCTGATGATGAGCATGTTGCTCAGTATTTCACAGATGGTGCTGATTTAATTTACAACATATTGTTTCCCACAAATTAAGCATGCTGTTTTGCCACTGGCTTTAGAAATTTAACACTTAGATCTTCATGTCTTGTTAAAAACGTTAGAAGAGTTAGAAACTCCTATATTGCTCACAACCTCTGCAACCCTTGGAGATCTAATGTTCATAGAGGAACCTGTCGATGTAAACACCCACTTGCCTTCAAAATAAAAGCTTTCTTTTATCACTTGTGGACCGTATTTGGCTGTAAGATGTCTGGGGGTGTCATAGATTTATTATTATTATTATTAATATTACTTTTATTGTTATCTAACTAAAACAAAGGTGGCATACGCAAACTTATACAATGAAACATCAAACTGTTTATGTTGCTTAATGGACTGTTTCATGGATACCGCCATCTTATAGCATAAAGCATCATGGTCCAGTTTGGGGGCATCGGGTGCCGTGTATTACTTGTATATTTGTGCAAAAAAGATTGCATGAAAATAATTTAGAAGATATATAATAATGAAAACACAAGATTGGCGCCGTTAGGTCTAGCAGATCTAGTTCTAAATAGGTTGATGCAGTTTAAAGTGATCTTTGCCACATTTTATATTTTTCAACTACATAGTATTTCATACTATTATTAAAACAAAAATTAAGTTAATGTTTATGCCAAATTTGATGTATCTTTATCATCCAGCCCCACTTGTCATAATGCTGTTAATAAGATAACTGTATACAGATTTTTTTCTGGCAATAGATTTGATATTGTGAGAAACTATAGTACGCATTATATTTATAGTGAAATTATTGTACAACAGTATAGCCTTACCTCGGTTTTGCGTCTCCAGATTGCTATTTTAGACACTAATCCCAACATTTAAGCAGCCTAAAATTTCTGGACAAGTTTGTCCATTTTCTGATTAAGGGTTGGTACATCACAAACCAAAAGAACACTTTATGATGCGCAACAGTCTAATCTTTAAAGTTTGAGAACCTGTCCCATTACTGACTTCTCTTTTGGTTACCCACAAACAATTGTGCTCCGTTTTTGGTAGGCGGCGCTAAATAGTATCCGCGAAATACTCCATAGACATGGCTGCAGCTTTGACTAACTTTCAGATCAACATTTCATTTGTTCTCCACAGATCAAGATTATTGAATTGCCCAGTAAGAACCCAGTCTGCACCCTGATACCAGAGGCAAAGCTGGGAATGGTCATGTGCATAAAACTATGGAAGGTAAGTTTGCCAGGTTGCTCTCAGGTGTCATTGTTTCAAATCTGGATCCTACATCTACTTTGAAACAGTAGTTCCTTGTCTCTCCTTGGATCTGTCAAGTCCAGCTGGTTTCTTTTAACAACAACTAGATCTCACACTTTTTTTTCCTTTTTTTTCTTATTGGTATTTTTCTTTCTTGGCCTGCTTTATTCTTACTGGCCATCCTCACACGATTAGATGCTGTAATAGACAAATCAACATAAAAGCACGTGTGGGAGGCAGCATGTGATTTACCGTCCAACAACTCGTCTCGGGCCATTTTTCCAAGAGTTTCTTCTCAGCTGGCAGTAAGTCCCAACACTGTAATTAGAGCGTTTGGAAAGGCCGTGGGTTCACAGCCATATATCAGCCTGCAGCTGTATATCCAATCTGATCTGGGCAAAAAGTTAGCTGTTCTGTTGTGTGTATGCTGTTGAAAGTTTTATTTTCCACCCAATAATACGACCGTGTAATTATTTTCATAGTTAATAATTAGTTTTTTGGGTTTGGGTGTCTGTGGGCAGAGACTGATATTTTTCCAATACATTTTATGGACTGTTTAGTTTATATGCAACAAAAGTAAAAACACAGATTATCATGTTGAAACTAGAGTTAGGAAGGCTGCCAGCCTGTACACATCCAGTCCTCTGATCCTGTTAGACTAATCAGAGTCTTCTACAGACTGAAAGCATGGCACATACTGTAGTTTTACATTTTGTTATAAAGCTTGTAGACCAGTTAGAGTCCTGGAGTCTGCTGACATTGTGTTTGTTTTTTTATTGTTTCACTTTGATTTTCCTATTGCACACAAGTTTCATGAATTGATTTATGAACCAATGTTGGCTCAGTGTTGAGTGCCAGGAAACAAAATGATCAATTATAGCAGCATAAATTATATAATATCATTGTTGTACAGCACAGACAGCTGTCTGACTTCAAAGCTGAGGGGCTCAGGTGATTGTAAATCATTTCTTGCTGACTCCTTTTAAGGCAGAGGCGTGCTCATCTGTTATACTGWCTCAGTGAGTGGAGGTCCGAGCTCTGGGAAAACACAGAAAACATGAATTCTGAATGTACACAAATCCCTCCTTCGCTCTCTAACTGGCATATTTTGCCTGTAAGAAGAAAAATGAATTCTCTGCACATCAAATGCTTGTGTAGTCCACCACATCCTTCAGCCTACACAGCTGGAGGCAGCAGCTGACACAAATGTTCCCTCTATTCACCTGATATCACTGTCACACATGCGCTATAAAGAAGCCACTGACATTTATCATTTTTTGTGTTTGTTTTTTCCCATCTGCCCCACTCGATATCACTCGTTCTTTACTTTGCGTGGGAGAAACATGATTCTCCTTTAATCTACAGACAGATTAACCAATAGATTTCTTATCCTTTTTTTTTAAAGATTTTATTCCCTCTGAACAAATCCCCACCAGTCGGACATTATTCTTTAATTCCTAGAAGAATACAGAGGCTGAGGAGGAACAAAGTGCCCTCACATGTGGGCTAGACTTGTGTGAGGATGTTGGGTTTGGCTGGGGGGACGGTGGTGATCTATGATGTGCGCGGCTTTTAATGTGAACGGAGGCTGGCTGGGAAAAGGAAATGTTCCTACACAGATATCCATCACTCTGAGCTCATCACCTTGCTGCCTCGTGGCCATGACATCATGGTGGGACCTGGATGATGACCGAATGAAATGAATGGTTCCTCATGTTGAGGCAGTACCAGCCTCGGGCCTGTGATGGACGCATCAGCACAAACTGCTGCTGGTCTCAGGCTTGTTCAGGCCTGCAGCTGGACCATTTATGACTTATAGTTTTTTCTAAATACTTTTAGATGTTTTTATGTTCCCAGAGAAGTCAGATGCATTTGATTTTCTCCCAAATATCCTTGTTGCACGTTTTTTTTTATACTTTAGATGTGCTGCAAAAAATGCATGCCAAGATTTACAATTTCAAAGAAAATAGTATTTTAATAAGTATTAATTGAAGTAGTTAGTCACCATGCTTTTATTTATGATTTAAAGGCTCATAAATGATGTTATTTTAGCATGAAATTATTGGAGTTTTAGAACGCTCTTATTTAAAATTGAATTTTGTAATTTAAATGATCCCATTGGATTAATATCTGTACAGATATTTTTAATTAAGATTAAGTGCCGAAGCCCGAAAAAAAATCACTTGAACTCATTTCTTGAGGTGAAACGAAACAGTAGGAGAGACTCCACCTTGGACCAAACCACTGACTGGCTGCAGCTGTGTTTTCTTTCCCTCCTCACTGTGATCACCATTATTGGCCATAATATAAAAAAGTTTTACAATTTTACACGTCTGCTATACTGTATCTTGGTTCAAATTTTCTCCTATTTTGATTTATGACTGATTTTCATTTTCTTTTCTTTGTGAAGCTTTCCAGCTAAACCTTTTTTGAAACCAATATGTCTTTGTATATGTCTTTTTTGTGTGTTTGTAAATATAAAATGGCAGGAAAATAAGTTTACAGGTTAGTAATTGAACAGAAAGTATCACATTTCTTGTAGAAAGTTTTTTAGGCGATTGAACTGTTTTTTTTATTGTGCATTATATTCATCAAACTTCCAAATGATGCAACATTAATTGATTTTAATGTTTCATTTTAATTTTACCCAAACCTGAAGCTGAGAAGAGTAGTAGTTTATTTAATTTTACTTGTTTCATGGGTTTTATTCTGTTGTGGCCTCAGAGGTGAATCTTTAAATCGTCTCAAAATGTGAGTAAAACGGTCTGTAAGAGCAAAATACCCCAAATACTCCTGACTGTATATCAGCTCTCATCATTTGATAGTCCACAAGGCAAGTCCAACATGTAGGGGGGCTTCTTCTGGCCAGTTTGGGTGGGAAAGGTTGGGTGGAGGCACTCACCCACAATCAATCCAGAATTTTTTTCTCGGAGGTGGGGCAGGCAGGGACACAGACTGTAGAAGAGTGGCACAGTAAAACTGCTATTTTATCTAAATTCCCTACAATCTAACATTGCAATGAACAGTACGCCACAATTTGAATTTTAAAACTTTATTTACTCAAATATGACATGGTTGTGTCTTGCATGCAGTCGATTCAAAAGCTGGGACATCCAGAACACAAACAAAAATTTGGATACATCACAGTCTCACTATACACCAAAGTCTGCTTGTACTTTCAATGTAATAATTGCATAAAGTAGAATTACAAGAGTGTCTGCACAATATTTACAATACATCAAGAATTATGACAGCTGTATGTATGGTATTTATTGGTGGTTGGCAAACAACTTGGAGCATTACTGCCACCAACAAGGAGTGTGCATTCTGAAGCTTCTAGTTAGAGATGCTAATCTGTGTGCTATGAACAAAGTGATTGACAGCTCTGGTGGGGGTGACCAGGCAAAGTGGCCAATCAGATTTCAAGGGTAGCCAGTGCACCGCCCCCACGTCCACCCCTCTGCCCATGCCCCTGCTCACAATTTACAAAGAAATTAAAGAAGTGAGGGAAATTTTTACAGTTTAAACTAGCATGAAAAAATACTGTGACAACGTAAAGGTAGATTTGAATGAACAAAACTAATAGTTAATAAAAATTTAAATGATACACTTCTGCTCATTAACAATCAATGCTGTGTATTAATCCCTATAACTGAAAGAGTTGAATAATGGGAGACATAAATTTTTTTTTTAACATTTACGTCTTTTATATCAGGTTTGACAGTTGTGGGGCTTTATTACATTTATGTATTTATTTATTTTCCACATCAAAAATTGGCCCTTGCAGATGCTGCTCTGTAAAATTCTGGTTCTTGTGCAAACTTTTTCCTTACCGTAGTTACAGATGATAATGAGCAAAGCAACACTTAAGACAAGCACATTAGCACTATAATGATTTAAACAGAGCTACAAACCTATTGTACTTAAGATTAAAAAAGTCACACTGAACTGTATATATTTTGAAAATTATAGGATGGGGTAAAACTTCATCTTCCTTTTCAAAAATTTAGTTGGGCTTTATTTGTCATAATTCTATTTTCTCGTATTGTTTTCTTGTTATAGTTTTTTTTTATTTTTGTACATGTTTGAAATAAACTTAAATAAGTTACAAATTTTTGCATTAGAGCATGAAAATAATGTTGCAAATGTTGAAAGGCAATTTTGAATGTTGAAAGGCAATACTAGCTAGAAGTTTGTACATCACAATGGTTTAGATGAGTCCAAACTTTTGACCTTTTTTATGCACTATGTGTGCTTTACAGAATTACAACAGAAAAACCAYGTGACTAACGTGACCCAAACTAGTTGTGTTTCTAGTAAAGGCAGAGTTTCCTCCACCGGTTTTCTAAGCAGCTTCCAGTCGTCTGTCTTTCCAGYTGGTCCTCAGTGATGAATCTCCTCCCGGTGCCCCGGCCCCACTCCAGCAGAGAGCCTTCTTGTAGAAATGCCTGTGGAGGATATAATGAATTAGGTGTCTACCCAGGGTTCCCTGACCTCTGACCCATGACATCATCAATCAAGGAGGTCCTTCACTTAAGTGAAACGGTGGGCCCCAATCTGGAACGCTTAGCCCGGTCCCTGCCGGCAAGCAGGGGGCCACTGATTTTCACTTGTTTTTATTTGTTTTCATAATCCCTCAGTGTTCGTCCTCGCTGATGTGTTTGGAAGGAATACACGACTCTGTCTATAATTTGTTTAAAGCTGTACGAAGAAAAATATAGGGCGTTAAAAGAGAAGACTTGATCGCAGATGAAAAATGGTGGACACGGCCTTTGTGCACATATGGAAAAAATTTATCTCCCTCTTCACTTTTGCCTGGCACTGTGATGTTATTCTAAAACAAAGACTAAAGCTGGCACACAAAGTGTGTGTCTTCATAGGCCTTGATCTCCTGAAATGTGTGACCATTAGTCATGTAGCTTCAGAATTTGGATTTGGGTCACAGTTCAGCCAAAAGCATATTTGTGTTTATAGAAGTTAAAATTTTATTTTATTTTATTTTAATTTATTTTAATTTATTTTATTATTTACAGAATTAATTGGTGTCTCAGGAGAACAGAATGATCTCATCGGATAGCTCTCCTCCTTTTCTTTATTTTCCTGTCCTACCTCTAGCCGTGCAAAGATAAACAGAACTCCCACTTTTTTGTCTGAATATCTTTATTTTTAATTCACATATTTGATTTGTAAGCTCAGTATTACCTCAGCACAGCTTTTGGACCTGTTTGATTTCACAAAGTCATGCAATGAAAAGACACGTATCGTAAATGTGACATTGTTTGCAGTTTGAATGGATCTACCTAAAGTCTGATAGTTTCTTCTTATTATTTTTTTTTACTTTATTTAGACACTAAAAAGGTATTTTTGAAACTCTGCTTTGTATTTTTGTTCAGTAAAACTATGCCTGACCACATTTCATGTAATCAAGCCTATAGGACGGAAAAACTGGAATGCAATCACATTTCTACAAGAACTCTAGAAAAAAGTTGTGTTTCTGTAGTTTCTGACGTTAGAACAAAAACAAAAGGAGCATAACAAAAGCAAAGTCATTAGTAAAGATCAGCATTATGAATTTTGACATGATTTATAAAAACAAAATAATCCTTTAGAGTTGCTTTCCGTATTGTGCTGACTGCAACGTCTGCAGCTCAGGAATACAGATGAGGAGTAAAGTGAGGAGTGGTGTAATGGTGTTCTGGACAGAGAGAGCAACAGGCTGACGAATGGAGCGTCTCCTGAGTGTCAGCCGGAGCTTCCAGGATGATAACCTCTGCTCCTCTCAGCTTCCAGCACCAAACGGTGGTTTCTGTGGCTTCACAGCAGAACTCTCCTTTCACGTCTTCACTCACGTTGCTTTTTCATGTTCCCTCTTCCCATCCCGCCGTCCCTCCTCCTCCCTCCTATCATTTTCTCCTTCTTCTTCCAGCCAGAGTCGGGTGTCGGACCTCTCCTGTTGGCTGGATATGAGGATGGTTCTTTGCTGCTGTGGGATGTAACCCAGAGGTCCGTGCTGAGCCAAGTCAAAGCCCACCCTGAGCCCGTCATGTGCCTGACCTTTGACCCGAAACGTCTGAGGGGCATATCAGGCTCCTCTGAGAAGAAACTCTCCTCCTGGATGCTGGACAGCCAGAACAACATACAGGTTAGCAAGCAGATCAGCTGATCTGGCCATATTTGTGTTGAAGTTAAACTTTAATTATCTCATTCATTTATTTGTTGCTTTCAACTACTGTAACCTTTTCAGTGGTTAATGATCATGGATTTATGTCTGTTTAATAATGACCAATTATACAGCCAGTTATTCCAACAAAGCTTTTATCACTTACACCTACTTTGCCTGATTGTTTGCYTTCCCCACCCCTAAATATATAATGTTTTACATTTAAAACATTACAAATGTTTTAGATTATCTGATATTTTAAAGGTCATACAAACATGTTGGAAGTCCTGACCACCCCAACATGCTACACAATAAACTAAGTCCCAAGAAATACAATAAAAGCTAATAGAGGAGATTGGAGAAGAGGAGTGTTGGTTTTCACCAGACTCGCTTGGAAAACATTAGGGGCCAAGGAGGAAGAGGCTCAGCGGGGCTCCAGGGGCCATAAATCAGCTGCTGGTTACACAGTGTTGGCAGGACCAGGGGCCAAGGGCCAGACTGGAGCTGTCACTCCAGAGTCAAACCACCCACATACACAGACACAACGGACCTTGTTTAAATTTTCAAAAAGTTGTTATTCCTTCGAAAATAAAAGTTTCTTACAGAATTGGTTTTAATTCGCAGTAAAATAAAAGTCTATATCATTGCCTTCCATCGTATATCATTTACTAGTTTAAGATTATCTGAAGATTTGTTGAGAAAAGACAGTTGTAGCCATTTTGATCAAGTCTCAAACAGTGTTGTGAAAACCTCACAGATACATCAGTTTTAGCTTAGTACGGTTAGTCTTTTTGGTTGTTTTGAGTAGCTGTGGCAGCCATCTTTAACTAGACTAACTTCGAAAGTTACTCAGCTGAACACGGGCAAAAACATTACAAACGTAATAAACACGAAAACCGTGCCTACAATATTTTACTGACATCTGCACTTTCCAAGTCTTCCTACACGCTGCAGCTCCTGCCACACTTCAAGATCAGCCGCGCTCCATAAGTCATTTTACACAACGGCCAATGCTTCAGAGACTTAATGCCTCATTTGAAGCTCTATTTTCTCTTGATTTCATGAGCAAAAGGGAACGCTCCCATTTTTCAGTCAGCCCTCATGAATCAGAGCCGAGGGGAACCTTCGGCTGATATAGTGCACTCCGGCTGTAGTGAAGGGGTATTATTCTTTCCAGGGATTTTTACAAATGAATGCTTGAATTAGAAATATTTTCAGAGTTCCATTTTCTCACCCCAAATTTGCGTCTAGACAAACATGGCAGAGGATTTCATTCAGTGTCCTGTAAACACGAGCAGCGTGGTTCTTCAGTTTATTTTGCTCAAGCAACACAATATTGATTCAGCGTGTAATCCAGGATGAGGATGACAGGAAAAAAGCACAAGGAGAGGGAAAGGATCCAGTGGGGGCTTTTAAATTATTCCGAAGTGCAGCTCAGTGTGACGTCCAGACAGCTATCCTCGGTTCTTCCCACAAAAGTATTTTTGTGTGGCCGAAGTGAGGGGGGTGGGGGGACCTGCCGGGTGGCAGACTCGGGCCGTGGGTTCTGACGGACGACCTGCGAGAGGTAATAAAAATATCACAACCTTTGGAGGCCCCTAAGCCAAACAAAAAACACATCTGCTGTAACGGGAACAGTAGTTCACAGTGGGAGGCTGCAATAAAGACTGAGGAGACTGTAAGTGCCACAGCACCCCACTTCCCACAAATTACCCCTGCGCTACAGTTCAGTGCAGTGGAACCGGCTGGCAGCACAGATGGATAGTTTTTGTTCAACTGAGGGGAAACTGAATATGACACAACACAGCGCAGTTATGATTTAACGAAGCCAAGGGGCTGCGAGGGAAGCTTATCTAGGCCAGATAAAGACAGATAGCCACAGGAATGGAGCTTAATGTATTACACATGTCTCCACCAGGCTTTTATCTGCCGTGCGACCCCGATGGCCTGAGCTGTTTCATAGTGACGAGCCGTCATCTTCAGCGCCGTTCTCCTGCTCTCCTTCCAGCGCAGGTTTTTGGGGATGTGTCAGGGCGAGGGCGTGGGTGCTGGGGTTTACAAGCTGCTAAGACACATGAGCGTAGATCTGGGCAGCCGTTCAAATGCATGGACAGGTGCAGTGACAGGTTTTTCAGGAGAGAAAAGAGGCAGAGGTTGTGGCCAGCAGAAATTGAAAGCGGGTATCGACAGAGGACTATTAGCTGTGTAAGTGAAGCATGGCTGACATGATCTATGATGACAGTTGTAGGTGGAAGTCCTGCTTGTCTCTGTCATGGAAACATATCCTCTCTCTGAAGCCACCTGCATGATTATTTATCCMAAAAAAAAAAAAAGAACTGGTCAGCTAGTTCACGCCTAACATCACATTAGACTCATCTTAAGTCTACTACTTGGTTTATTTTGGAATACCTTTAAAAAAACCAACACTTTTTTAGTCTCCTCTCCTCCCTCTTTGCTTTTTCTCTCGTCTGAATGGAACTGCTTCACCTGCTCGACACATCCACATCGTGTCAAACAGAGTCGAGCCCTAACAGACAAGGTGACAAAAGGCTGTAATCTCTGCGCTGCCGAGTGTGATTCTGGGACAGGGTGTGTCAGAAATACCTGTGAAAATCCTCCCAGCCGCTAGGCTCGAGTGAGCGAGCGATGACGGGACGTTTCAGTGGATCGGCGTGAACAACAAGACTCGTGCCAAGACTGAGGGGAAAGACGGGGAGAAACGAGGAGCCTAGAATTGACTGAAACCTGCCAAGTGGGGCTCCCTTGCTGTTTTGGTGAAATGTGACAGAAGAGGAAGCTGAAAGTCTCATGGAGCTAACTGCTGAGTTGTAGTCGTACCGTCATGACAGCTGAGAAAGTTGACATTTCGAACGGAAAATCTTTAGTATGTCAGCTTGGTGCAACAAAGCAGTGGGGAAAAAGTTAACATATTGTGGCGCAATCAGTCAGCAATACAAGGAATTATGATCTGTTCAGTAAAATCATTCTTAATTTCCTGATTCAGGATTTTCTTACTGATTGAAACCTGGTTAAAGGCATTGCTTTAAATTTGCTGCTCTTTTTAAAAATATTGATTCAGCTGTGGTCAGGCTCAGCAGCGAGACAAGCAGAAAAAACCTTTTTTTCTTTTATGAGCATCAACAATAATCTTTTTTCAATTTCTCATTTTGTCATTTAGTTTATTTAAAATAGAGCCTTTAGATAACTGTTTATAACGACAGCAAGGCCGCTTAGAGGAGAAATTAAATTGTAGAGAAAGGTTTTTGTTTGTTTTCAAGCTTGGACAATAAAGCTGAAATGTTAGAAAAGAACATCAGAATAACATTTCCAGAATAAAGGTAAAATGCTGAAGGAAGGGAAAAAGTCTAAATTGTGTTGAGCTCAATAAAAAAATAATCTCATTGTTCTCCCATACCTGACTGTTTTTCTTTCCTATTCTTTTGAAGGCCAGGATTATGGGTGTAATTTAAC
>NW_013952600.1:97803-104015 GCF_001266775.1 Austrofundulus limnaeus
AGTCTAGACTTGATGATATCAAACGAGTTCATCACTGAAAGATTTAAACTTTTATAATATTCAAAGAATTAAAAGAATAATTTATTCTACACTTAGTTTAGCCTTCTATTTAATAAAAACAATATTTGTTGTGACTAATGATTGTCTGCACAAATGAATATGTCATTACTTGGATTATTTGTTTCATAAATCTGCAAACAAACAACAGCAACAACAACAAAAAAACAGCTTTTAAGTTTCACCTAATAACCTACTTTGTGTTGTGCTTAGAAGAAATATAAATAGTTAATTAAACTTTACAACAATTGGTTCTCACTTTTTTATTTATTGAAAACTTGTGAAATGAATGTCCTGATGCATCTTCATCTTGTGAAATGAAGTGATTGTTTCAGCTCCGCTGCTTAAAACAGCAGAGGCACCAGAGAMCACAGGATAAATACTGATCGGTGGCAGCCCAGGAACCAGCATCTCGTACTTTAAATGATTGCAGAGGACAAGCTTTTTTTTTCCACTAACTTTTTCTCCCCACTTTCTCAGATGGAAAGTAAAAACAATTAAGTAGGCAGGCTTGCTGACTGACCATTATTGCAATCATTAGCCGTTTACTGCTCGCAATTGACCCTTAAATGAAACAAATGCCTTTTCCTGACACAAACTATGGGAAGCAAAACAAACAAAAACAGACACTTAAACCCATCATTATCAGGCCTCTAATGCAGACCAGATGGAGAGAGGTAGSAGCATACCAAATACTTGAGGTAATAACAAAGCTCCTAATATTCTTTACCCTAGTTTTTTATATGTTTATCTGACTTGTTTTGGTCGAAGCCGGCACGCACAATTTCACACCACAGACGCAAGAAAATTATAGTTTGATAAACAACAGGAACAAAAAAGGAGGAAATTTCCCCACTGACTGTTCTGAGCTTAGCTTTCTTTTAGTTATGATCAATGACATTCCTCCTCCGGCTGCATTCCACCTTATTCACTTGGGCTGCGAGTACCTGGCTTATATCTTCCACATGCAGCTTGTGGACGGTTCCTTCCCAGAACAGGAGCAAGCAGATAAATTCTCCCAACATCTCCTCCCATCCATTAGTCTCCGCAGACACAACTTATGAAGTCAATTTTACGCTGTCCAGTTTGATTTTTAGCTCCCGCATCCAGATGTTTGTGGCCCATCCAGCAGATACGCTCAGCCTGCAGGAAGAGCACGTTCGCTCCCCTGGAATGCCCATCTCCGCAGGCCCTTTAGATAGTGATCTTAGACACCATTCATTACAATATGTCAGAATGTTGCCCCTTTAGAGAGATTGATACAGTCCTTGGGACACTGTAGATCACAGGGAGGGGGGGCTGTGGCTAATCTGTAGCAGGCAGACGTTACAACGGTGTATTTATCTAAAATCTTTTGCCCGCTGACCAAACCTTTCAGTGTGAATGTAATTTATCAGAGAGGCTTGAAGCAACACCGTCTCTGCAAACAAGTATTTCACCAAGATAGTCTTTCTTTTTTTAAGGTTTGTTCTGCAAACTGTGACACAGGTAACCCAGCTCCTCATCATGGGAACKCTAAAGCAAATAATGGGTGTCGGAGAGATTTACTCGCGGCGCTCGTGCCGTAATGTTTTATGGCCGATGATTGAGTCCCAGGCGTTTACCGCCAGGTCTAACAGACCTCCAGCCTCACACTTGGACCTCAGTCATCAGATCAGCTGATAGCATCTCTGTGTGCATGTTAGTGTTGGCCACATTTTTCTGAAGAGAAGGAACTGAGCGACTCATTGGTCTATTTTTATGGAAGGGTTTATGGGTCTTAATTGTTATTTTTTGTTTGAATAATAAGATTTTTTTTTTACATTTCTCACACAGTTATGATAATGACTTCCTTTTAAAAATGTCGATTTTGATCACTTACTTCATGCAAGTGAGCAGTTTTTAAAGTCTGGGTTTGTGTGGTTTTGCAGCTCCAGRACAGTGTGGTGCTGGTCAATCCTGGAGTTTCCCAGATTTGTATCAGAGAGGACGGGAGACTTCTGGCCTCCGCAGGCTGGGACCACAGAGTGCGGATATTTGGCTGGAAGAAGCTGCGGCCTCTGGCGGTTCTACAGTACCACACTGACATGGTGCTCAGTGTGGCCTTCTCAGACCATCTGGACCCCAGACAAACACTGCTGGCTGCTGGATCCAAAGACCAGCGCATCAGTTTGTGGTCCATATACAACGAAGGATCTGACACCGGCTGAAAGTCTCTGAGCTGTGGGAGGATATACAGACTTCTGATCATCATCTAAACTAATGTGACGGAGCCCAGTCTGTGACACTCATGCACGTCAGTCATATAACTGTGCTAAAACATTCAGACGTATCTAGTTCTGATTAATATAAACTGTTGTCTGGAATTTGCCAATGATTTCATTCCATGCAGGAAGTTGGAGCAGATCAGAAATTATCCAAATAAAAAATGTGTTTCTGCTCAGATGTAACAACATGTTTGTTATGTTTGTATTTCTTAATGCGTATTTTGAGTATTTCAGATTTTTATTTATATTAAAAAAAAAACACTGCTGCAGCATATTTTGTTTTTATTTGTCATTCAAAGACATTTGTTAGTGACAAGTAGTAACATACAGACTCAAATACTGTACATTTGTTGGTACTTTTCTACAATAATCAAGATAATGAGGACCGGAGCCCAAAAGCTCCAGTTTTGTCTCACCAGTCCCAGAAACTTCGAGGCTTGTCAGTGTGCATTTTTGCAAATTCCATTCTGACTTTTTTGTGGGGGTCTTCATGAAGCCCGTTACAGTTCAAAATTTGACAGATGGAGCAATCAGAATGTGACGTACCTTCACCTTAGATCATTTCCTTACTCTCTTTTTTTTACCATCTGCACTATTTGTTTGATCTTGGGGTTGCATATTCTCTTGCGTCCACACCTTATGAGTTTGGTTACAGTCATATGAACTTTTTTTTAAATATAAATTTGGAAACTTTGGTCAGAGGAGCATGAAGCTGATAGAGATGGTCTTAAAGGCTTTCTGTCGTCTGTCAGAGCTCCCTGAACAGCTCATCGTTGATTTCTCTGCACTATGTTCAGTGTTGTGTACAATGATGCCAAACTACAAAGTGTCATGTTTGTTCACTTTAAACAAGGTGAATGGCACTTTTAATACTAACTAAAGACAAACACTTTGTTTAAAACATGTCTATATTACAAAGATTAATAGTCTCTTTTAAAATATAAAATCCGTCGATAATATCTTAGCAAATCTTTGTAAAAGAATTTCTTTATTTTTTTGCATTTTTTGTTTGTTTACTTCATTACGTATAAAAGGCATTCAGACATTATGATTCCTTTTAACTGAAGCACTTTTTGTAAGAAATGAAGCATGGTTTCAGTACCAACAAAATTATTTGCATCTTTAATTATACTRTGTTAAATACTTTTCTTGTTTCTTCTGTTGAACTTGTCCTCAGCTGTTAGTCCACCTAAAAGCCTCTCAGATAATTAGTTGGCTTCAGCCTGTTTGCTAAAGCCCGGTGTGATCCTCTGCAGCTATGCGATCATGTTGACTTATCTGATGGAAGATTTGCTTCAGCGGACTTGAATTTGAGGTATACGACACACCTGAGTAGCTACGTAATCTCGTGTTGTTTTTCCAGCAGCTTTCAGCTCAGCGTGCAGGCCCTCTAGCCTGACCCGAGCTGTGTTTGTCAAACAGGGTTAATCGTGGTGGGGACACGAAGAACAGAGGGGTGTTGATGTAAGGGATGTGCTGATCATTAGTTAGTTAGCTGGTCAGCTCAATCTGCTCGTGGACTCTTTGCCTTTAGTTTGTTCACCCAAAGAAATCACTCTAATCTGTCATGTTCAGTTTAAATTACCTTCATGTTTATATTGTCAAATACAGAACTTTTTGGGAAACATTAGTTCAACAAAGTCAGGTGATAAGTTGTTTTATTTTCTGTCTTTATTATGGGCGACCGTGGAAGAGTGGTTAGGGGAGTCATCCTGTAACCGGAGGGTTGCTGGTTTAATTCCCCATTCCAGTCTTCTCATTCGTGTCCTTGGGCACCCACTTTGCCTACTGATGGTGTTCAGAGGGTCTGGTGGCGCCGATGTATGTCAGCCCCCTTCTGTCAGTGTGCCCCAGGGCAGCTGTGGCTACAATGTAGCTTACCATCATCAGTGTGTGTGTGTGTGTGGGGGGTTGGCTTTGGTGACATTTGGGGGCAATTTTAAGACAAAAGTCCTACATTTGGGGACAACTGGTGCATTTGGGACAAAGTCGAGTCCCCATTTGGTTTAAATGCCATTGGTGGGTTGGGGGTTTGGTTTAGGACCAAGGTGTGAATTGAGTTTAGGTTAGTTTTAGGGTCAGGTAGGTACCTGTGAGGTTAGCCTTAGGGTTTGTGGTCAGGGTTAGGCTGTAGAAATGTAATGGGAAGTCAATGGAATGTCCCCAATTGGATAGCTGTGCAAACTTGGGTGGGTGGGTGTATGTGTGTGTGTGTGAGAGAGAGTGGGTAAATGAATGTAGTGGAAAAAATCTTTTGGGGTCCCCATGCGGCTTGATAAAGTGCCATATAAGTTCAGTCCATTTACCAGTTATCATATTATCTGAGTCAACGTGCAGCCTGGGAGTTCATGTAAGGCAACATGCTCAGAGACCGGGRCCCAAAGTTTCCAACAACTAATGATCAGTTTCATAGCAGCTTGGGTCAACTCTCAGTTGAAAAAACTCATCATGGTAGACAGGAAAGGCCTGAGAAATCAAAAGCCACAATGCCAATGAATCATTAGGGAACAAAGGAAAGACAAGCTGCTTGGCCGTGCTACTTCCTTTCAGGGCGAAGGTCGTGTAATTGCAATTTTATTTTTCTTTTTTGGTAAAACTCTGTCTGATAATCTTAAACTCTTGTTGAAACCCTTACAGAAATCTAAATAAGAGCATACAATTTTATGGTACATTTCTGTAGAATGTGATTTGTTTACCATGATCCCTGCAGAAGTCCATTCATACCTTTTGTCCAGGATCTCTGTGGTGACATCGTGTGTTCATAATGGCTACTCAAGCCTCCTGTTGGCTTTGAACAAACACTGGAGGTGATGTAGGCCAGCTTCCGTCCATTCTCGGATAAATCAAATACTGGCAAATAGATGTCTTCTGAAAGGAGCAGACAGCGACCCGCCAGCCTCAGAAGAGCCTGATGGGGTAGCCGTGTCTCTCATAAATCACCTCATAATGGATCATTTAGGAAGTCAATAAATGGACAGGGAGACCCTCTGCACAATGGGACTTGTGCTTCACTTATCGCCTAATGTGTGTCTTCCCTGGCCTTTAGGGTCAGAGGTCAGTTTAGCTTTGGGATGGGACATAATCCAGTAGGTTGCACGAGTCTGCAGGTGATGGTGTATCTCTCTAAAGCTCCAGTTGTATTCATGGATTTAAAAAAAAATTAAATAGATGAAAAAATATGTAAAATACATTGTTTTTAATGTGTTGAGATTTTTGTTATTTGGTGGCAGTCTTTTACGATTTTCCATTTTTAAAAATGTCTGTCAACAGCCTTTTTTTGTTGACTAAACCAAAATACATTTTGTTCACATTTAGGGAACAGCGGTGAGCCAGGGGGGCCATGGTGGTRGGGTGAGTTGTTCAGGAGTCTGTTGTTTGATTGTGACTGTTTTACCTTATTTTGTTTTTACTAACTGCCCACGGATCCCAAAGCAGAAATACAGGCTGGACTGAAGCGACAGCATCAGATCAGTGATGGGCCTGTCAACAACACGTGATCCAGATGAGTGTTAGGTGATCTTCCAAGTCTCATTATCATCCATCCTCTACTTTTTCATACCTCACGGGCAAGTCCTGGCACCTTTATTATCTGGAGTAACAATCGTCTGGGCACATTAATGCTGATGCAGCCTAAGTGGGCATAGCAGTTTGTTCTTTTACAAACTGCATGATTGAATTATCAAAATACTTTTTATATTGATAGCATGGTAGGGCTTACATTCATGACTACAAAACCATGTAGGTTATTTGAATCTTGACTGGAGGGGCAATACTCAGCTGATATAAAATGTGCAGTTCATTATATTTTCTCCAGCAGGCGCAATTGCTCTCATTTACTACTGCAACATTGCTTCAGTTTTAGATTTACCTATAATGTGGGCCTACCATAAATACAGTATATATATACTG
>NW_013952600.1:104195-105603 GCF_001266775.1 Austrofundulus limnaeus
ATTCTACAGAGCAGAATATGACAATTACTTTTCTTTTTTGCACCTTGAGTTTAATAAGCCACTATTATTAGTGCAAGTCCAACACTTTTATTTAATAAGCAAAAATACAATAGTTTGGGATTTCTTTTCTTAAAAATATTTTTTTCATATCTTATCAAAGACTGTCCAGGAAAATCTGTTTTTAGGCATATTCTCAGGGTAGCAGTTCATTTAAAGCAAAGATGAGCCAAAGTTTACCATTTTGCAGAGCTGATTTGTATCTGTAGCAGTGGTTCCCAACCWTTTTAGACTTGTGTACCTCCTGAGACATTTTGTCATACCACTATTACCCCTTCAGTCAAATGTAATGATGATTCTACAAAACTATAAAGTACTACAGATGATTATTAAATGAAAAGTATTTATTTAACCCCCTAAAATGTTTAATTCTCAGGCATTTTATTCTTTTCAACTCAAATTAAACCAAGATAAATATGTTACCATGAAAGTGAATAAGTAATCAAATAAATAAACCAGGTAATGGCAGCTAGGTGCAGGAAGCAGCAGTGTCCAAAATACATCAAATAACCCAAATGAGCAAATTCCATGAGATTCAGCATTTTATTCCATTTTATGTCAATTTCATAATTCCATTTGCATTTTCCACATTGCAGAAATCACAGAGCCCTACATATCTCAGTCCTATTTATATTTATTTTTTACACACCTGGCAAATTTTTCCACGTACCTCCTGTAATATGCTCACGTACCCCTGGTTGGGAATCACTGATCTATAGGACTTTAGATGGTTTTCAATGTTGTCTCATTTTTAACTTTACACTTAATTCATTATTTTTTTATTTTAAACATATAGAATGAGTATGATCATTTGGGAATATTCAATCTGTTGCAGGGGACTGACCATATTTTCCTAAACATTTATACAGTTTCCCTCACAGAGCTCACAGTTATCTTTATTTTGAGTAGTTTTACTGAGCTGCACCAACATTTTCATTAATGCACTCCCTGTATTATAAAACATATAATTATCTAATTATGTTGTTTGACCCATAGATATGACCCACGCCCCGACACCTCAGCAAAGCCCAAACAATAGACAAACAAACCCCGTGTGGTCTCGCGGGATCTCGTGGCTTCAGTCAGCTGCAGCTCCGCAGCCGCAGGCGGCTGTTGCTTCTTGTCTGTCTGACCAGAGAGGGAACGGAAAACTGAAATTCGCCTCATAAAGAAAGAACAATAGAATATATGATCGTTTTATGTGCATATACAAAGACGAAAATTGTTCTCTGCGTTTGACCCAAAACATGCGTGAGTTACACAGCAGCGGGCTGACAAATTGTTCCTGTGCGGGGAATCGAACCCGTGATTTTCCTGTCATTATTCAGCTGCGCCATAATAATAATAATAA
>NW_013952600.1:106247-109932 GCF_001266775.1 Austrofundulus limnaeus
GTGTGTGTGTGTGTGTGTGTGTGTGTGTGTGTGTGTGTGTAGGAGACTTTGTAAAACGTTTTTATTCTTTTTCGACAGTGCCGTGAAATGGGTCATATTTCCTGGGAAAGTTTTAGGGGAAACAAAAATAATAATTGTTTTTGAATTTATTTTGCTACTTTTTTTAAAGCTTATCCCCCCATAAAGAAAAAAAATACTCAAACAGGTGGGTAAAGTTTAAATTTTAAATTTTGAATTTTAAATTCAAAAACAGAGCAATTCACACTAAAATTGTTAGATTTTACAATGAAACTATACACTCTACGATGGCTGACGTTCTAGTTTTCATAATGTGCTGAAAAGAAATTGTGTGTGTGTGTGTGTGTGTGTGTGTGTGTGTGTGTTTCCCTAAAACCAGGTGCAGATTTCAGCGTTTGACTCATTCTGCAGTCTTATGTTTAGACAGCTTTAAAGTCCTGCCTGCCAATGACTGAGACCAGCGGACAACTCAGCCCATTTCAGCAGGTCACATCCAGTCGGACAGAAGTGAACAATGCTATCAGTGAGGTCAACACCCCCACCCCCACCCCACCTTACCAGACCAGACTGAATGAAAATGTGCACGGAGACCCTTTTTGCTTTTAAATGAATTACAAGAATTTAATGTTTATTTTACAGATACAGAAGAGTCATTCTGCTTCATTTATTTACTTAGAATTACTGCAAGTCAGTGCCATGGTACAAGCTTCTTAGAGCGGCTCAAGGCGTTCGAAAACTTTCAAAAGAAATGATCTGTCTTTCTTTTTTTTTTCCCCTCAAGCAAAAACATTTGGATGTGTGTCAACAGCCTCTCGGATGAACATGCAAACATCTCRTCTACCTACAAGGTTTGATGGGGCTAAATAACGTATGGCTTCTTTATTTTCTTTTAAAGCAATAAAAACAAGGCGAAGTCAAAAAGTGCATCAAAAAACAAAACAAAACAAAACAAAAAAAGAATAATTCCAGTCTGTCATCTAAAGTCTTTTCCGTGTTGAGCAGATTGCTCCTGCTTCCTCTGCTGGCCGGTTCAATGCACTGCTCAGGTAGGAAGCAGCATCATGGAGACCTATTGCCTCATGGGTTCAAAGGTCAACGCAGACCGACTCCAGGGCTTATTTACAACAGGTGCTTAATGCAAGGATGCATTTTCCTTAAATAAATAGGGCAGGATTCATCCAGCAGGGAGGAGTTTCAGCCATGTGATCTAACCATCGTCTCTGTTCCTGTTACGATTCCCACAGTGCTGCGTGCCGTTAACCCTCGAAGGGAAGTGGTCATTATCTGGGCCCGTAGTCGTAGTTGGAGGGGCCACTGGTCGCCGAGTACATGTTAGTCGTGGCGGGGTTCATGTGGTGGTGGTACGTGTGTCCTCTGATGCTGGGTATGGGGTACGGCGACGGCCGAGTCTTGGCGCCCAGGTAGTGTTCGTAAGCAGTGGGGTACTTGTAGGGGTGGTGGTGCAGGGTGTCCGGGGGTAAGGGGTGGGGGTCCGGCCGCAGGTCGTGGGGAGGACTGGGTCGGCCACTTGTGAGCGGGACCGCGTGGAGGCCTCCCGGGACGGGCAGGGCAGGACTGAGGACGCGGGACATCAGCTGGTGAGCCGGGTCTGCGTGTATGGGGGTTCCACTGGGGTCTCCGTCGTACTCCCGCCTGCTGTCTTCTGTGGACGCGTCAACACAAGAAACATTAGTGAGCGTGGCTTCCTGCCTTTAGACCAGAGGTGCCCAAAGTGGGGCCTGTGGGCCAAAATCAGCCCGCCGAGCCATTTGATTTGGCCCACCAGCAGTTGTCTTGGTTATTAGATTCAGATATCCTGTCTTATGTAGAAACACTATACAGTATTTCCACTTTGTCTTTTCAACCACTGGTCCAATCATAGGTACAAGGAGCTGTAGTCATATAGTCTTAACCCATGGTACTCACGTTATCTTTGAATTATGTTAAGATTAAATATAAAATACAAGTAACTACAAGAGACATTTAGATTAGATTTAAGCACACATCTAGATTTGCACACCTTATAAGATCACATACACTCAAATTTTAAATTATGAGAAGTCCCATGAGCCTTTGCTGCCTGAGCATACATTGAATTTTCTCCGTGTCTATGGGCTGAAAACAAACAAACAGAAGAATGTGRGCAACATCACTGGTGACTAGCTTAATCATAAAAAATAAAACAACTTTACTTAAGAAGTATTTGCATTTCATGAGGCCCACTGCCATCAGAGAGATTTTGATTTTAGCCCCCCCAGGGAAAATGTTTGGGCACCCCTGCTTTAGACTGTCCAATATACTGTATCTAACAACAAATAATCCGAGAAGAGTTTCCCTCTAACATGAGGGTTTTTGTAACCTTTGTGATTGCCCATGTTTTTGATCATTTTCACAAAATTAGCTGTATAACAAATGAAAGCAGGGCTTAACTGGGAATGGATTGGAAAACATGGCATTTAATTGTCTTAAATAAAAAAAATACATTTAAAATGTAAACCTTTGCTGGATAAATCATATGAAATTTATCATTTTAAATCCTAAATAAAGTTTGTTCTCATGAAAATAATAAATACAGCATGGTCTTAAAAACTAATAGTCCTTCCAGGTTTTACAGAGTCGAGCTGTATTACAGCAGCATGAGAACCTCTTTTATGTTCTAAAGTGATGACATGGACGGACTTCTGTCTGATGTTTAATTAAAAGCCAACACTGGCCTCATCCATGCACCGCTGCACTGTGGTCAAGGTTAGGAAGTGGAAAAGAAGAAGTGAACATTTCCAACATGYGATGGAAATAAAAACATCCCTTTCAAAGTTYAGTGTTTAATATCAAGCAAAAAGGTTCGAAGTGAAACAAAGAAGGAGCTTTGACCTTTTTCTGTGCCGTTCTGCTGTGGTGGAGATGACATTGGGTTTCTTGTCCTGGCGAAGGCACTCATTATTGGCAGCGAGCCTGGCCTGTGATTCCTGGGCCTGCAGCAGGAAGATTGGAGTCATACTTAATGAACGTCAAGGACAACATTTCTTTATGCACCATAGTGATGACGTTCAAATCCTACGGTGAAGCTTGAAATGAGCGTTTTACACAAAGATGAAAAATGTACGTTATGTTGAAGTGGATGGTAACATAACAGCAACTGAGTTCTCTAAAACAATCAAAAATTCCCTATTTTCACCACAGTCGGTTTAGAAAAAATTCATTTGCAGGAGTCTGCGTGTTCATTTTATCCGTCCGAGTACATCACATGGGTGGGGTTTGTTCCACTGCTCCTCTGGACAATTGTGAGTCGAGCAATTTGTCAGTGACAGACAAACACAGCTGATTGACTTTTAAACAATACGCAGTGATTTGGAAAACTCCTGTTTATTTTATGGAACAGATTCCACCGACGCTTAGTGATAAAACTATGTTGTTTTGCAAATACTTTTTTTTTTCTGATCGGCTCCACTCAGGTTTTCTTATTACTGCAACATGTGAAGTATTTCAGWACAAAATGTAATGTTTGCTCACCAGTCCTCTGGGTCACAGTCCCTGAAGCCTTTTGCAAAAGGATTACTGGCAATCTTCAGCTGTGTGATCTGCAAAACAAACGAGAATTACACTTCAGACTTTTTATTCTTATACATTTTTTTTTGCATTTGAATAAATATATTGGTTAGGATTTACC
>NW_013952600.1:110654-112686 GCF_001266775.1 Austrofundulus limnaeus
AAATTCCCCACGCTCCATCTAACCAGAGATTGGGATTATCGCTGTGACAGATTTTACTCCATCCGGCTGACATGATAAGARGCCTGTGGTTTGGGTGCAGGCGTCCAGCAGCTGCTCACCCGGTGGTTCTGGTAGGCTGTGACCGCCGTGAAGCGGGTCTCCTCGAACACAAACGTCTTGTAGTTCTCCTCCGCGTATTTCTCGCTGTCCTTCCGCGGGTCCACATAAACCACATGGAACCTGGGCTGGTAGCGGTGCATGGAGTTCAGAATGATCTGGAATAAATAAATAAATAAACAATAAATAAATAAGTAAATAAATAATATGAACGTAAAAAGTGATTATTAATGTCACAAGTGCTATTATTTTTATCRTGCAGTTTAATTACGCGCGATGCGTAATGGCGCATTCATAAGCTGCTGTTTGCTAAATAAATTATTAAGTAACTATATACGTGCAGTGGCTCTCTGAATACCATTAACAGACTTTAAACTCCAACCAGCTGGTTATGCACAAACCAGGATATAACATCACCACAAACGAACAAACTCTTCATATTTTTTTATTTGTGACTTTATTTATATGTTAAAAATATGTAAAAATATGATACTATCGTATTCTATTTATTTTCTGAAAATCATCTCAAGATGAATTGTTTAAAGTTTCCCGGTCAACAACGGGATCCCGACCCCCACTAATTTATGTTAAAATGCGTTCACCCGTTCTGTTTTAAACTCTGCTTCCTAAACTGCGCAAACGAGCAAGTGTGGACCAACAAACACACATAAAAACACACACAGAGATAACCCGACACTGACAAGTGACAAATGTTGGATTCCTGAATATTAAAGGAAGAAGTATTACTGCGGTGCCACATGTGAACGCATCTGATCTGACACCAGTTCCCCTAATTACTGAATTTACAAACTATTGCTGGACAGAAAACAGCGGAGAGAAAAGAAAAAGCTTTCAGTCATGATTTTTTTAAATTTCTGTTCTTATTTTATTAAAAACGCGCCATTACGCACGGTGCGTAATGGCGCGTTTTTAATAAAATTGCTCAACTTTCTAAGAACAACAACGGTAATTTTTTGCTGTTTTTGTAAGCAWGTTGATACAATTTGCCACGTGTTGCTCTCCAGTCATACATATCTACAAGCTGCTGCATCAGTTTGCATGCTGACCCTCACTGAACGCGCTGCAGGACAAACAGCTCTCATTTTGTTCCTCCTGTTTTCACGCGTGTCCGGTTCGGTTCAGGTGGACTCACGTGGCCGTTGTCATCCAGCAGGTTGTTCGTTAACTTGAGTTTATCGAAAGAGACGATCTGCTTCATCCACTGCGCGCCTTTGGCCGGAGAGTCCGGGTGGTAATGAACCCTGCCCGGAGTGGCTGGGTCAGCTTTTCCCGCCACGAGCCACGAGGAGCTGTGGAACGCATACCTGCAGGAAAAGGAGGAGGAAACAAAAATAGCCTTGAAAAAAAAAATACAGAACAATTTAAAATATTAAGAACTCTTCCTGGGAGTGAAGAAAACTCATCCATATATGTTGAAAACAAAATTAATAATTTTAGACACTTAAACAATTATATTTATAAATATTTTAGTAAAATTTCGCACTAAAAMCAATGAAATAAACACAACGTGTTTTAGAATCCCGTCCTAAATGCAATGGAAGCAACATTTAGTTTTTTTTCTAAAAACTTTTACCTGTAACGTTTGTCATCAACAGGCAGGAAGTCCATCAGCAGCATATAGTCCGCCATGGGATCCATCCCAAAGATTTTCACTTGGAAAGTTGGAAACATTCTCCTGACAGGGAGAAGAAAAAACACAGGAAGACGGTCAGAGCTGGAGAGCTGCTTTCAGATCAGTTTTTATGTTCCCCATTTTTTTCTCTTTATACTGCTCCATCCATGTGTTTAGTTCGTGTCAGCCGGTGTCGTCCCCCCACCAGAAAGTCTATAAAAAAGAAGCAAAATACTACTACTACTACTACTACTACTACTACTACTACTACTACTACTACTA
>NW_013952600.1:113846-115227 GCF_001266775.1 Austrofundulus limnaeus
CATTTACCATTTAACATTTACCATTTACCATTTAACATTTACCATTTACCATTTAACATTTACCATTTACCATTTAACATTTATCAACAACCATTTACCATTAACCATTTAACATTAACCATTTACCATTTAACATTTACCATCAGCCATTTACCATTTACCATTTAACATTAACCATTTACCATTTAACATTTACCATCAGCCATTTACCATTTACCATTTAACATTAACCATTTACCATTAACCATTTACCATTGTCTGAGCAGCGGCGCGTAAAACAGCAGCTTTACTTTTTATTAAATGTGTTGCTGACACACATCACAGCAACAGGGCGGCGAAAAACTATTATTTTATTGTTTTATATATATGTAAAATTTTCAATAAAGCTAAAAATAATCAGACGGATTGTTTTAGAAATTCAGCCACCCCAAAACAAACAAAACAAACAAACAAATTAAAAAAAAATCCGATCTGCAGAGTTTTGCAAATAAACTCGAACATGTTAATAAAATACAACTTAAATTGTTTCATAAAATGAACTGAGATGTTTTATAAAACTGGTTCTATTTTGGTCTGTTTAAAGTCGTTTAATATATAATTTTCATCTAAAAAACATGAAATGTATCTAAAGAAATTGATATATAAACTTTTTTCTAAATAATTCCTCTTTTCTTATTTTCTTTTATTTTATTTTAGTCTTAAATTCTGTTGGTTTGTTGTGATCAAACCGTCTGGTCCACGCTCCGTGCGTCCTGCGCGCTCACCTGCCGGCCTTGGTGACGATCATCTCGGTGCCCAGCTGGTTGAACTCGTCCCACAGAGCCTTCATCTCCAGCTGCACGTTGATGTTGGCCACTTTGGGGTTTTTCTTCACCATGTTTTTGCCGTTCGGCGTGGAGCTCGAGGACGACGAGGAGCAGTTGGGAGTCCCCGCGTCGCTCGGCTGCGCCTGGCCCTGGCCCGGGTTCGAGCCCGGGTAGGTGTAGTTGTGCTGCGCGGCCGGGCATGGCTCGAAGTGGGCCTCGTGCTGCTGGCTGTAGGGGTCCCCGGGGGACGGGGAGAGGTGGTAGCCCCCCGGCGCGTTCAGGCTGCTCAGGCTGCTCGTCGTGAAGGCTGCAACATCGCAAAAATGGGACAGCTGCGTCAGCCACGGGCTGGAAATGGCTGAAATCATCCCAGAAAACTGGATTTACTAACCAGAACTAATTTTTTTTTTTAGATTTAAAAATTAAAGCCAATAAAAACACACAAAAAAGGAGGATTAAAACAGAAGCAGGATTATGAGCGATCTCCAGATTTAGTCCTCGAGGTTGCATCCACTTTGAGCTCTGCCTTCACTCACAGACTGCCTGATCTAAAAAAAAAAAAAAAAAAAAAAAAA
>NW_013952600.1:115352-117293 GCF_001266775.1 Austrofundulus limnaeus
CTTCACAAGTCGCGTCGAATCGCCGAGCTGCTCACAGAAACGAGCTCGGAGCGCGTGTGAGCTGCTTTCCCCCCTCCTCCTCCTTCACCTTCCTTTGGAACCGAGTGCGCACTGAAGCTGCGTGTGTTTTGTGCGCCGCTGCGCTGCGCTCCTGTCTCTTATCTGCGGCAGAGGGCCTCCCCTTCGAGATAAAACCGGTTCTTATTTCTATTTGGAGAAGGAACTGCAGGTAATGTGGCTTTTCCTCGCCTTGGGACGAGACTGATTGACACAGAAGTGCGCCCCCCCCCACCCCTTTCTTCTTTTTTTTTCCTAATGATCTTTCCGGCATCCATTTAACTTTTGGATAAGGGGATCGCCCACCTACACCCCCCCACCCCATCTCCCAAACACACCTCCTGTTATTAACAATGGATCTGGCCTGCAGAGAGGAGGAGGGGGGGGGGGGGCTTTAACAGGGTAAACACTGATTTGCATGAACAAACAAACAGGCTGCGCGTGACGCTATACCTGTGATGGATAAACACCCTGCTTTTCCGAGCTGTGTGGGATTATTATGGTCTGTTTTTTTACCCGTTTTGAACCCTCCTCCTTTTGGCTTCATCTGCAGTCACGAATTAAAGCCGACTCTTAACGCCTTGAGAGCGTGGAATCAGAGGAATTTGGAAACCTTTTCCCCTCCTTTTGTTGTCTGCAGGCTCGTGCTCCTTCTGGTGCCACTGGCTCACTTTGAAAAGTCGAGCTTCTCTAATTCAATCCTCAACAAGTGGTTGGATATATATGTATATTAAAAAAAACAATAAAAGRAAAACAGGAGCGCACGCCACGCAGGGCTGTTCTTTGTCATTTTCGGGTGACTTGTTCCACATGCTACAACAGCTCTACGGGCATGAACAAACAGAATTACCTTCCATTTCCCGGGTGACAGTGCTGTAGTGCATTGTAAAGGAGCTGTGGCTGCGCAGGGCTGCCTTGTCCGGGCCGGTGCCGTGTTTGTCAAACGCTGCGCTTCCTGCTCGCTCCGCGGCCGCAATCAGAGAGGCGATACTGAAAGCGTTCGCCTTTGGAGAGAGGGGGCCGCAGTCATCCATAGGCGAGGGGTCGAGCCCCCCCCCCTCCACCCTTCCTTTCCTCCTGGGCTTTCCAGCGGGAGAAGTGTGCGCACGGAGCGGAGCAACACGCGCTGCTGGAAGTGGGAGAGAGAAAAAAAAGAGTTTCTCACATTCCGCCACCGGCGCTCCGGCGTGGCGATTCCCTCCGAGTTATTCCCGCGGCTCCTGCAAACAGCTCCCCGGCGCTCTGACTCATTCCAAGAAGCACCACTCTATCTCTCCCCTCCGCTATCCCCCCCTTCCTTCCACACACATTTGTGTCCAAGCCCCCCCGCCTTCCCCTCCAAAGTTCTCGCAGCAGAGATGTGGCGCACACAGAAGGAGCTTCCAGTGTTTCTCCTCGGGTTTCTGCCTGATCTGCCTCGAGGAGAATCTACCACTGCCACGAGAATGTCAAAAGTGAGACAGAAGATCCACGCCTCCACGAGAGTGGGGAAGAAAAAAAAAAAAACGTATTCGCGCGCTCTTGCTCTCTATATTTTGTTTCAACAGGACCGTGTCGCTGGTCCGGTGAGCTGAAGTCCAGCTTCAGAGCGCGGAGCTGGAAGTGACCGGACCGAGGTGCGTCTGCGCGTTTCAGCAGCCCACAGGAGGGTTCGGTTCTGATCCGTTTCTGCAGCGTTCAGTCTGAAAACTGCAGGGAGCACACTGTCAACTGAATTAGACCTGAAGAAGTAAAAATATAAAATAAAGCCAATTAAATTTGCTTTTGTGACTTTTTTAATATTTGGAGTAAATTTGGAGTCACATGACGCACAAATATGAACATTTTAATTTCAGCAAAATTATAAACAATAGTGCTCGTGAGCATATGACCACCTAATTATTT
>NW_013952600.1:118682-120304 GCF_001266775.1 Austrofundulus limnaeus
TATTAATACCATTATTTGTTATTTATTCATTTAAATCAAAATTTTTGTTTGCACATGACGCAGTGAGTCATGATTATTCCTGACAAACAGAAATCCAACACCTCCCCTAACATTTTGGCACGCGCTTTTACGCACCATAAGTCCAGTTTTCCTCGAAAAGCTTCATTGGSACTCTGACTTTAATTCAGTCACAAYGCAGGATAGATATTTCCAGTTTCCCTGCTATCTTGTTTTATTATTATTATTTTAATCTCTGGCATCTGTTCCTCATGAGCACGAGGCCTGTGTGGTCCTGCGCGTCCTGTTGTGGTTACATGATAAATCTCGGAGCCAGAACCTCCGCGCTTCATTATGGCGCAGATGATGTAACGTCAGGGCTCAGTGGCTGACTTTTTTCTGTTATTAGTAAACAGAAACGAGACTCAGTCGACTCTCCTSTCCTCCAGGACGCGCAATAAAACAGCATTTCTGAGATGTCCCCGGAGGGGTTTCCTCTGGCCCAGGCTGAACTTCTTTTTTTCTTTTCTTTTTTTTTTTTTTTACAATCTTCTCCGTATCACAGCCACGGTGATAAAATTATTAATTAAACTCCCATCATGTAGCAGAACATAAATCACAGCTTCCTCCTGCAATCATAAAATCAACCATTTCASCTTCATGTCCCGTGGCTGATGCTGCGGCGCGCCGCGCGCGTAAAACTCGATCCTGTCTAAATATTAGTCTGAGTCCCGGAGAAGGAAGGAGAGGAAGCTGACTGCTGACAGCGCGGGGGCCCCGGGGTGGCCCTTCTCTCTGCGGGGCCAAAGGAAGAAATGGTCCCGAAGGTGCCTCAGGCCTTCCACAGGCACCGTGATGGCAAAAAGACAAACAAATACGAACTTAAAGTAGCATAATTATTGGGAAAAAAATCATGTCAGTCACGCTGAATTGGAATGTTAATTACAGTTAAAAGCATGGGATTTATTTGTTAAATAAAACGTGCAAATTATTTTAACAAGCAGACGTTTTTGTCAATTATTTATCCATAATTTTCATCCAATAACCCCCCAGCGCAGTTTATTTAAAGCGCTGCAGGCTTTCTGTATGAGTTTTATTTTTAAATAAATAAAAGTGTTATTCTTGTGTTGTCACACCGAACAAATTTTATTTTTAAATAGTTAAATGAAGCCTTTCTCATTTTAAAACCCGCGCAGTTTTCAGCAGGTGCAGCGAATCAGTTCGGACTTTCTTTTCAGTCCAAATGTCCGGGTTTAACTCGAGTTCAGATTTTTCTCTCAAAATAAAATATCAGCTCAGACTTCCTCCAAAAACCTCCAGATTGGACCACAGTGATGAGAACTTCCCCGCTCCTTAAATATTTACAACTTTATTTTCATGATCTCTCAATGACGTCATGTAATTTTATGTGTTTACGAATCAAAATATTAGATGAGAGCTCCAAACTGAAGCGCGTTATTTCATTTAGTGTGAACATTATTGCTCTGCCTCAGCCATCAGCGGCCTCTCAMTTCTCTAAAGGGGCCACATCACAGTGGATCTATTTATCATTAAAATTATTCAGAAACTATGGGGTGCCAAGTGTAAAATGAAATGTTAAAAACAATTCCACTAACATATTATTT
>NW_013952600.1:124463-126377 GCF_001266775.1 Austrofundulus limnaeus
TGTGTGTGTGTGTGTGTGTGTGTGCGTGCGTGCGTGCGTGCGTGCGTGCGTGCGTGCGTGCGTGTTTTGAGTCAGATCCATTTTCAGAATCACTTCTTCTTTTCCCCCTCCCGTCTTTGGTTTAAAACTGGGAAGCTTTTAGCTTTTGAAAAGTATCCTTTTCCTATCTGTTGCTTGGCGGCCTCAGTCGTCATCACCTCGCCCCCTCCCCAGCCCCCCAGCCCTATTGGAACACTGSTTAAATAGCTGGCATTCCTGCTTCAAAGAACCGATGATGTGGGCCCGGGTCCTCTGCGATCTGCCCAAATTAATTAAGGCCTTTCTTCTCTCTGAGCAGGATCTGCGGCCTTTGTCTCCTCAACATGTCTCAAGCCTGGTACTAAATCCGGGGGCCAGAGTCTAGGCTCATTAAAAATCTGTCACTGCCTGCTAGGCTCTCCTCGGCCTGGCTCAGGATCCTAAATGGGCCCCGGCCATCCTCCAGGTCTGCCTCCCGCTCCTCGCCTTCTCCTTGGCTGCTGCCTGTCCCCGCTCTCCACTGGATCAGTATTTATTTAAACATGAGAAGGCCTGCTTGTTGTTTCTGGCAGGGGGTGGGGGGTGGGCTTGAGGCTGTGGACCCCCTGCCTTCCCTCCACCACAACCACCAATTCCAGGCCCCTCAATCCCCTAAGCATCTTCTATCCCGGATCGGTCTTTCCGTCTGCCCTTCCTCAGCTGGCTCTGCTGATTTTGTGAACTTGAACCTCGGGCCTTGCGCCAAAAGACCGTTACAGACGGACCCTCTGTGTGCACACGCACAAGTGTGTGGGTGTTTGAGTGCATGCATGCATATCCCATTAACTACTCGTCCCTTCTGACTGAAATTAATAACTATGTTAGTGGAGCCAGTGTCCCRGCCAGCAAGGTGGTCAAAATCTGCTTCTTCTCTTTCAAAAACTCAGTTGATTGAATATTTCCGTTAAACTCTCTCTGGTAAGTAAATGTACCTTTCAATCTGATCTTTTTCTTCCTGCCTTTCCTGGAGAACTTGGGCTTTACCTCAAGCTGCGTCCCAACGACCACCGAAAAGCAAAGTTATACAAAGCAGTATCAAATGGTGCAGTTCACTCCAGTAGTTTTACAGATTTATACTAGATAAAATTCAAAAAAATGATGTAAATGAAAACAGAGCACCATCAAAACCCACGTGGAGGCTCGACTCATGGCCGTAGAYGGAGGTAAACAACGTGTGGAGTCAGACAAGCGTAGAAACTCGAAGAAGATGTTTAGGTGGAAATGAMAGATTCAATCTGCTGCTCAATGCGATAGAAAACAGGAAGGACGAGTACCATGAAGAATAAACACCAGGGATGAAGCAGAGCAGCACCACAGATACATAACTCCAAATTCAAACCCAAAATGGCTTTTGTAAAAATTTGTCCAGACCTGGAAGGTTAACGTTTCATCTGAACCTTTGATTTTGGATAATTTACTTGACAAATGTGAGCATTGCAACCTAATGTTTAGCTCAGTTGTTGGAGTTCTTCATCCCAAATGACTCTTCCATGGACATGGCCACAGATGACCTATTTTCAGTCACTTTGGACATTTCTGTAAGTAAAGCCCAAGTTGGTATCGAGTCACAGTATTTGCTTACAAATTTAGGGATTTTGTTTTGTACTTCATGCTGTTTGTGGTTAGGTCTTGATGATTTTTGCAGTGAGTAACTTTAAGAAAGGCTCCTCTCGCTGGTGAGGYGATGAGACCCTGTGTTCTTCTCAAATTTGCAACGCTGAAAGTGTTTAGTGCGGATTTAACTTGGGAATTTGTCCTGTGACAGCAGGATCAAGATGGCCTCTCAGCAGCAGCAGGAACCGGATAACGTGTCCTTTAAGGAGACCCCCACATCAACCCCAGACAGTGAAATTGGGT
>NW_013952600.1:126422-128734 GCF_001266775.1 Austrofundulus limnaeus
GGTCAGAGGCATGCAGAGATTTGACCTCGAGGATTTGCAATGCCACGCCCCTGGCTGGAAAAGCAACAACGTGACTTTTTGAGCGTAAACGGGGCCTCTCCTGTGCTCCTCTTCTGTGATGAAGAGTCAGGAAGTCACACAGAAGGTAAACAAYGTTCTGAAAGGAGCCGAGGCCTGGAACTTACATCCTCGTCCACTGTGATAGCATGGCCCAGGTCCATATGATAACGGACATTACGCCCACCAGCTGAACCCCCCCACTTCTGAGAAACAGCCTCAGAGCGCASTGACCTGCCAGCTCTGCTCAGCACTGACTCCACTCGGATCACTTATACCTCAGGTCTTCAGGTCACCGATCTCGTTCTGTGCAGCTTGTCATCCAGTCACGCTCAGAATGTGTCGAAAGCGGCCTCCACCAATCAGAGCGAGCGCTCGGCAGTCTGATGCTAATTACAGCGATTCATCATGTCGGGCGCTCCCTGCCACCACATGTTTGTTTTGATCTCTTCCTCTCCAGTACGGTGACAGTGAACGATGAGGGAGCATGTGGCCAGCCCGGCACTGTGCCACAGAAACCAGCAGCTCAGGCAGCTGCTCCGGGGGTCCCAGCCCGGCGCTCATGGCCACAGCCCCCCGCCACAAAACTCCATGTCAGGGTTTGGGAAGAGTGGCCTCACTGGAGCGTGGGGGGTGGAGATGTGGCCCATGTGCTAATTGCAGATCCCAACGTGTAACTTTAGGTGATGGGGGGATTAAGGCATGTTGACTTGTGTTCACTGGGGGGGCTAAAGTGACATTCAAGTTCCTCCGGAGCGGACAGTTCCTGGAGCCCCCTGGAGTTTTTTTTTTTTTTTGAGAGGGGGGTCTGGGTCACATTAAGGGGGTACTGTGTGGCCTGTTCGGGCAGCCCACATGACCAGCCTCTCTAAAACAAGCACTGCTGTGTCCGTAATGTCAAACACTTCCTCCATCTGCATYCATTAGCCGGCTCTGGTGGTGGCAGGCAACATTTGAGAAGCGAACAAAAACAAAAGGTCCTGAATTTACACGGCCCTGCGATAATAAAAAAGTTGCCTTCTTTGTGACTTTGAGGCAGAAAGAAATATTCACAAGAGAGCCATTCATCAGATTTCTTAATGGATGAAATGTAATTACACTTATTTAAATTAAACCTTCGGTGTATTTCTTAAAAAAGTTGTTTTTCAGATTTTTAATTCCCTGAGAGTTTATGACATTTCTGGCCGCAAATAAGTGTTTGTTGTTAACAATTTTCAAAGTGTCTTTTTCTGCATTAAACCTGTGTTAGAAAAAAGATCAACTTAGTTAAAACTTGAAATTCAAATCTTATGTTCACTTTTTATTCCTATCTGCTCAAATTTATGTCAGGAGGCGTAATATTTGATTGTGTTTATTATAAAAGCAGACATTTAAACAATACAAGTGATATCCAGCATTAAAAATAAAACTTTAAAGCTGTAAAAATAAAATAAACATTGAATATTTACATTTTGCTATCTTAGGAAATTATATAGATACTCACACATGCTGTGTATATATATATTCGAACTGTATTCCATTGTGCTTAATGGTACAATGACTAAATAAAGCAATCTGATATATATATATCAGTTTCTTTTGCAACTGGTAATTAAAACAAAACTTTATAAAAATATAGAAAAAAGCCAATGGTACAATGCACACAATAAAGAAATATATTTTGTTTTGAGTTAAACAAGATGATTTCAGGTTTTATATTCAYGTTCTCTTTATTTACTGATCGGAGGTGTGTTTATGCTGGAATCATCTACCTCACCATTACTTTCATGCAGGCGTTCCATAGTCTGCCATCATCACCTCCTGTTTCGTAAAATGTGGGTCGAACYACTGACAGATGAACGAGGCAGCAGCACGGACGGGCAGAAATCTTTCTCCTCGTACGTGTTGAAGCAGCCTCCCATGTGGTTCTCTGAAAGGGCCTCAGCACTGAAGTCAACGGAGTGAGAGAGAGAGAGAGAGAGAGAAAAAAACTGTGTTTGGGTCTGATTTTTCAGCTCATTAATCTTAACTGGTCATAGAGTTTGTCTCACAGGTTGGCATCTTTTAGCCTGCTTGGATGTAATGATATTTAGTCCAACATGTTCTTGCCTGTTCATGTCTCTGACATCACTGTCCTACAAAATGAGTTGTGTTTACACACCAACAACAGGACATCACTCAGTCTGAATGATTTTTATTTTTGTTACAGTAAACTTTAATCTTTATTCATCCATTGCTGAACTAAAAAAATCTGCATAACTACAGTTGTCCTTTTT
>NW_013952600.1:128984-132856 GCF_001266775.1 Austrofundulus limnaeus
TGCTAGCAGTGCTTCAGCATGTACAGGGACTTTACYCTAGTATTTACTTTTAATTTTAAATTCATGTTGTCCCTAATTAAATAATAAAATTCATAATAATAAGATGCAACATTTGCATTAGGGATATAAGGTTCTTTTTAATGTTGTGGCAGCAACATATCGATGGCTTTGACGGTTTCAGCTTGACTACATCTGTGCAGCTTGTATGCAGCAGATCTGCTGTGAGGAATGTTTGGATGAAGGGATGGTATGAGTGTGCGCTTGGCTGGTGTGTAAGTGTGTGTGTGTGTGTGTGTGTGTGTGTGTGTGTGTGTGTGTGTGTGTGTTGCAGGCCTTGCAAAAAGCAGTAGCTCCCCTCTGTGGTTTTCCATTGTAAGAGCACCAGACCCTGAAGGAAAGGTGGGCACGTGATTGTCAGGATCTCAGTGACAAAAGGACTCTGCAGGGTTCTGATCCTTGTTGTTAGTTTCAAATATTAAGTGCAAATCCACTCGTTCTGTTTTAATGTTTCTGATTAAAAAGCATGGCTTTGAGTATGAGGGAAAGGCTGGTAAATACATTGCTACAGTTTTACATGTACTGTACATGTGTTCATGTGTTCAAACTAAAACCACACCCAGAAGCACGTCTGTCGTCACTCCTTCCTCAACTTATGACTCAGTTATGACAGTAAATTCCTCAAAGATCACTCCTCAACATCCTCAATATCCTGACYTGAAAACTATTGTTTCGCTTTGATTTTATAAAACTTGTTCTCATCTGCTTTCTGAAGTGATTTCTCATGCACACGGGCCCTGTTCTGTTTGGGGATTTTGGGGGAATTGAGACATTCCTCYGTTGCAGGATCAGGTGTCCCTGTCCTCTGCAGACAGCTTGTGCCCTCTTTGGACACTGGACACTCCACTGCCCCCCGCCCTCTAAATATTTACCTGACATGTCTCTTTGGGTGGTGGCCCATCTAAAGAAACATGTATACACACGTTCACAATGATGGATTTTTTAGCGTACACACACCAAGTTTTTTCCTGATTTGTGTTTTGAAAGCTGATATGGATGGTGTTTAGGCTCAGGCCGGTGTCAGAATATGAGTCAGGACTTCTTTTTTTTGAACGTTTTTTATTCTAAACAGTGTTTCATTTAAAACTATCATTTCTTAAAAATAGCATCAGTGTTTCACAATGAATTCAACTTAGTTTCTAGTAAGCACAGGTCTTTTTAGTTATGTTAAAGAATTGTGAGACAAACACACGCACAAATCGATAAATAACACACACACACACACTCTCAAGTCCATTCCCYGGTCAGGCCTCATTGGTGTCGACACTTTGAAGTTGTCGGCTGCTTGTTTACTGATACAAATTAGCACGCTGGCAGCCTTCAGAGGAGCAGAGAGCGTGGCGAGCTTTGTGGGTGGTGGGTCCAGCTTCTGACACAGCAACTCAACTCATCTTCCATCCATTCTGCTCTCCACCGTCGTATCCCCCCGCAGTGGAGGAATGCTTTCAGCTGGACCCTTCTGCTATGAGATCCTGTGTCAGGCCACTAGAGGCTGGCCTAAATAGACCTCAGGGGGTTCTCGGTCTTGAGCTGTGTGGCCTCCTGGACCCCGGATCTTTGACCTATATTCATGACGTGACCTCTTGTTACAGTGAAGACCACGAAGCTGAAAATAATCTGACATCACTGACACTGTATGCAAAATAACTGTCACTGAACAAGTAACTTATTTTAAATTTTATTTATATTTAGTGGAAATTATATTTTGTTGTATTTCCATCTGAAATGAATGTGTTACTGATCTTCCATTCAGCTCATCAGTGGATTTAAAGCTGCTGTGTACTCTATAAATACTAACTTAAATATGAGTGAAACAGCTTCAAATTGCTGAATTGTTAGCTGAACAAAATCTCAGTTGTTCAGCTAATGTTTCCACTGTTGTGTAAATGTCTGTTAGTTTGGCTGTTAATATATCATTGATGTATTTTTGGTATTTTGGTGCTTTTTATCACTTGTTTCATGTTAACTGAATTTGTTATTAAGTTATGAAACTTTCTGAGGTAAACTTGCCTGCTGGGAAAACAAAAACAAAACAAACAAAAACAGCTTCCTGCAACACCAACATGATTAAACAGGTGCAGAAACAGATTGGATGAATGTGTTTTGGTTTGTTTATTGATTAATAATTATTTAAGTGCCTAGTCACTTCAATAAAATGTGCTGTTTGATTGAACTAAGTAGTATTATTCTGACTTTAAATGTACATTTTACATAACTATTGTGGTCAGCTGAATTCACTTTGTCATTCACAACAGAAAATTTTGTAATGATACAACAAATATTTGAACAATATCTAATATGTTTAAATCGGGTGTCTCCCTCTCTCTATCTCTCTTTCACACGTGTGTGCGCACACGCATGCACGCACACACACATACTATGTCTCTCTGTCCTTGTGGGGACTTTCCATTGACTTCCATTCATTTTTTTGAAATTTTATATCCTAACCATGACCACAAACCTTAACCCTAACCTCACAGGTACCTACCTGACCCTAAAACTAAACTCAATTTACCCCTTGGTCCTAAACCCTAACCCCCCCACCCAAAATCACCTTCTGAAGTTGTGGGGACCAGGAGCATTTGGTCCCCACAAGGCTGCATTTTCCTGAAAAATTGTTCCCACCAAGTAGCAAGAATAAGCCTTCCTCCCCACCACATACACACACACACACGTTTGTTCTTATATCCTCATGGGGACTTTGCATTGACTTCCATTCATTTACTGGTCATTTCTATGAGCTAATACTGACCCCTGACCCTAAACCTAACCTCACAGGTCCATACCTGACCCTAAACCTAACCTAAACTTAATTCACACGTTAGTTCTAAACCAAACCCCTAACCCGCCAATGGTATTTGCATCAGTGGGGACCAGGCTTTTGTCTCCATAAGGAACAGTGGATCTTCATCAGGCTGTGTACCGGGAAAATCTTCAAAAAAATTATTTCTAAAGGCATGCAGCTTTGATGGATTATGTACAAACTAAATACAGTATCAGAATGGTACATTTATACTTCTCATCCAACCACAATTGAGTTTACTCTATCCAGGAGCCACAATTTTTCAGGATCATATTTTTTAGTCAATAACAAGCTGAAATGAAATAGGAGAAACGACTTTCTACTTCTTACCTTTTTAACAAATTTAAGGAGTAGAAAGTATAGATAATTGTGTAAAAAAATATGAGAAGTAGAAGTTAAAAGCAGGCTGAAAAATATTTACTCAAGTAAATACAGATACCCAAAAATTCTACTTAAGTATTTGTACTTAGTTACTTTACAACTCTGGTTAAGGGAGTCATCCTCTAACCAGAGAGTTGGCGGTTCAATTCCCTGCTATTTGATCATATGTCAAAGTGTCCCTGGGCAAGACACTGAACCCCCACTGCCTCTGATATGAGTCCCATCAGTGTATGAATTAGATTTAAAGCACTGATTAGTCTCTGTAAATTGATTTGTACATGTTAGCTGTGTAGAGAGATAATAAAGTATGTGAATGTGTAAATGAGTATGTTGGTTGAATAGAAAGTACAGTTCATGTACCATACATCCAACATAAAAGTGACCTACTGTATCAGGTCAGAGCCACATCAGTATTTTTGAATCCGATCCATGCAGGAGTTTGATTAAAGTAAATATTGCAGCCCCCCTGTAGGCCAGTTCATGCATCACTCTTGAATTCCCCCTCTTGTGGTTTTATCTGCATCTCATCAGATCAAGGAAACAATGTATAATATGACAGATTTGTGTGCCTTTGACATTGGTGTGTGTGTGTGTGTGTGTGTGTGTGTGTGTGTGTGTGTGTGTGTGTGTG
>NW_013952600.1:133196-138602 GCF_001266775.1 Austrofundulus limnaeus
GTGTGTGTGTGTGTGTGTGTGTGTGTGTGTGTGTGTGTGTGTGTGTGTAAGATGGTGTGCATTAGTGTAGGCTGAATAAACAGGGTTCAGGTTACCTCCAAAGGCTTTACAATACAGTATTTTCATTCCAGTTTAAAAATGGAAGAACATCCCACGAGTGAGAGGAGAAATTTATTCGATAGCATCAGATCACATTGGGTTTTATGAGCAAAGAAGATTCAGATTATTTGTTGATCAACTCTAAAACTCCATGGATGAAAGTCAGCATGCTGTCTGCCTGGTAGGAAGTTGATACAAAGAACCTCCTTCTCTACTGGAAACTTATAACCTTATTTCATAGCCACACTCGTGGGTTTCAGTTGTTTCTTAAGTTTACTAAAAGTAAAAGCAACCAACCAAACAACCAACCAATCAAACAAACAAACATATTGTTTTTGACTATACTTTGTTACAAGGTGGAAAATAATGAAATGTTTGGTTTCATTTTTTGGTTTGAGGGCCAGGCTAATCTCTGCAGACATTAAGAGTTTTCACTCTGCAGCTGGCAGCTTCACGCTGTCACCTCCAGTTCTGTTTTTTTACTGTTTGTGTTTTTGTATTGCCACACACTTCATACARAAAACAGGTTCATACATGCAGCGTACAGACAGATACCTGGAAATCATCAGAGGCAATAAAAAGTATTCAAATTCAACATTCACTAAAAGATCAAACTATTGCCATTTTATTTTTTATTTTTTTGGTTAAAGTTAAATTTGATCAGATCAAAATGGACATTCTACATTTTATAGAATACTTCTGTGCATTTTTTGTTTTTCTGTAGTTTTTATACACAGCCTTAACTTTCTCTTCTCTTTTGTCTCTGGATTTGCTTCTCTGTGTCCCTGACTCTCCACCTCTCTCCTACTTTCCCACCCACCACCTCTCTTCCCCCTCAGTTCTGTGATTTATACCCGGCTCTGTTTTCCCTGGACCACATGGCCCGGCAGTTTGCCCCAGCTCCACTCATCCTGAACCGATGTCGATCAGATCCAGTTAAACAAATGGCCCAATAAATTCCCTCCAATAATAAGTCCCGGGTYCTTCAGGAATGTGTGGACGGCTCGTTGAGGACGGGACAGGACGGTGGATGCACGGTGGATCCGGCAGCTCAAAGGCACAGACAGCTGAGGACTGTGTGAGAGCTGTCCTCAGCTGTCTGTAAGGGGCTGAACATGGCGTGTATGTGAGAAGCAGACAGGGACTGCAGCCCCCTGTCTGTTGCTTTACCTGGAACGAGACCTGGGGGACACTTTAAATCAGCCCACCCAGAGACACAGACTCCAACTGGGCCTCCTCTAAAACAAGACAAAGCCAGAACATTTGTGTGTGCAGCCTAGGCAAACTAATGTGTGTATTTTCTTAATGTGCTCCTAAACTGTAAATCGGTCACAGCTGTCTGTAATAATAATTAAATCACTATAAGCAGTTTCACTCAGCTGTTCCTAGTGTTAAACTGGGTTTTATGAAAAAATTAGTAAGCACTGTGGCAAAMTGGGAACAAAGATAGTGCCGTCTCACTGGGCTTTGAAGAACAGCATTCATCTTTGCTGAACGTCCTCACTGCTTGTGAATTTTGACTGCTCAACGTACAACAAAATAACGTGCAGTTCCATCATACTGCAGCTGAAAATTCACGTGTTCTCACAAGCTGGAATTACAAGCTTGTCTTCTAACATTTGCAATTTATTGCAATACCAGTTTTAGCAATCAGTGTTTATCAGTGGGACTTGAGCCTGTATGCAGATGTGTTTGGCCTCGTCCACATGATCATGCTTCAAAAATAAACGAATACAGAAGGACTGAAGCGTCCACATAACACTTACTGTAAACACTGTGTTGCAAGGATGGCCTTGGGTTGTAGGTTAGGTTAGAGGCGGGGCTGTGACATCATCAATTTTTTTGAAGGTTGTGTTTTGACTGTCTAAGAGAAAATTCAAAAATTACTATTTAAGATTGTTTTCACTCTGAAACCAATTGAATAAAACACTTCTGGGGCTCTAAGGATRGCTGTTTCTGTGAAAATGCAGAAATGAACAATAAAACATTATTGCATTTTCATGGTTTATTTAGTTGAATGTATCTTTAAGCAGTTACGATAGGAAATTAGAAAATGACCTTTCCTAAGCCTGAAACACTGAACTTATCAGCWATAGAAAGCTGAAGTAGCTTAAACCAAATTTGGATGCACTTCCAGCAGTCATTAGTAAGTTTTATTTCAAAGACTGAACATCCTGATTCCAAATATCTGTGAACTTTTACTACGTGTTGGAATCTGTAATCCATGTTTTTCTTAAGGCACACTTATAAATGTTCCTATGAACATGATGCAAATTAGGTACATTTTACTGGTTTGATTTGAATAAATAATTACCAAAACAGAAACAATACAAATAAACCTCAGATGTATTTAGAATACAATTTTTATGCTGATTATTGTGCATTAATAATATATTGAAAATAGTTAAGATATTTGTCATTTAAAAACATGGCTTTGAAAAAATAGACAGGTAAAAACTTTACAATATTTTAAGTGTTGTTTTATATTAAGCATATTATTTTTTCGTGTCACTGAGATAATATTTGTTTTCCTAGAAAGAGCTCACTTCATCTCATCAATCATTTTCACAGTTGAACTAAAAATATAAATCAGAATGTTAAGAAATACCAGTTCTGACTTTATGATGGGGACGTCTACAGAAGTCAGTGATTTGACAAGCTGGTTCTGAATTGTCTTACGAGAAGTTTTCTTCCTGGTTGTTTTAATGAGTCACTTTTTTATTTAACAGAAACAATAAAGCAATAAAACAAGAACAAACATTGAGACTGTTTCAGGTATGGATCAAAAACATGATATGTCATTACACTGGTGTAGCYAGAGCCATTCTGTATGGAGTTTGAATTTTCCTCCTGTGCATCTGTGGGTTTTCTCTGAGTACTCTGGTTGTTATGTCTTTGGGCTGTCTCATGGTTTTCAGCTGTTTTTATTTTTCACTCCTAAAATACCTCTGAGTCTGCCTTTTGTGTCTTTAAAATATGTCCATGATTAAACAGTGTTGAACGTTTTCCCAAAGATTATAAAAGTATAGARCTAAAGCATTGAATTTATTGTTTAAATTGGAAACGACAAAATTAATGGTCACTCTTAAAAGGAGGAGGAATCTGCTTGAAAACAGTTAATAAACAAAACATTAGTTCATTCATTACACTGTTGCCACAGACAGATCACACATAACATTGGAAATATTTATATTATTCTCATACATTACTATTATTTTGTTTTTATTTTGTCTAATCATTAGTTTTAACTRCAGCAACTGGTTGGTAGGGAGTGAAAATACAGCATCATTCTCCTTTGTGAGAAAACAGTGAAACTCAATATTTTCTCTGACCGACAGAAGTGAAGGTGGGGAATGCTGGTTCAGACATTTAATTTACACCGCAGCTTAATAGTAGCAACAGAATAAGCGGAAGGAAATGTTTGGCACGATACCAAGAAAGAAATGCCAGGCACCCCACCCCCCAACGCCCCACCTCCCATCAAAACATCAGGAACAAACGCGCGGCCCGTCCTCTGCCTGCAGCAGCTTTACCTGAGACTATAAAACAAACACACCCGGTCTGGAGTTAAACTGAAGGAACTTTATTTAAAAGAGCTRGAGGATGACGTGGACGCTCTGTGGATCTGTGAAGGAGGTGGAGGTTTACTACCACCCCCTTCATGTCGTCCACACTGCCTGACTCCTCCCTTGTTCAGTCATGGAGCTGAGTGACTGCCCCACTGTGTGATGCCGCTGACCCGAAACCCTTTTGCTGCCTTAAATCGCTGCCCTCTGTCCCCTATCCTGAGCTCCACCTCTCTCCGCTGCCACACCACTGCCCAGTCTCCTTCAGATGATGACAAATCACCTTCACATCCATAAAAACAACCCAAGACCCTTGCGTGGTCCCTGCCGTCCTCTCCAACCAGCCTGCCCTGTCTGCCACAGATTCTTCAAACTGAAGTAAGCCTGACCAGTCGTATGCACCTCCCTCGTTACCTTTAGTCCATATCTGTGTTTTGATCAGACTTACATGGAAAAACAAACATTGTTTGAGCACTATGTTGACAGATCAGCTGGGAATATGAATGTTGGCCATATTGGAAAGACGAGGACATTTATCATGAGGAGAYTGGATATTTGTTGGGGCGCAAGAGTTCTCTGTGTGTTTGTTACATTTATGTTGCAAGAAATGATCCGTCTGAGTGTGTTTGCATATCAACCTTTTTTTAATTTTTCGGATGCCTGTTGCGTGAATCACTCTCTCTCTCTCTGCGTGTGTGTGTGTGTGCATGCGTGTGTGTAAATGTGCGAGCGTGCTTGTAACTGTCTGGCTCCCAGGTGAGGCGGTAAATCTATCATTCCTGCTGTGTTTACTTACCACTTCACAAAGCTGTATGTTCAGTGTAAACAACGTTTATCACTGCATGCAAATGAGCCTGGAAGCTGCGRCCTCCACAAAGACCCCATTCACTCCCACCACTGTTTTACGGGGACACTGAACCTGATAGCTCAGATTACAGGCTTATTCCCAAACTGCTACTTCACTGTCACTCACACTACATTGATTCACTCAGATTAAAATTATACGTGTGCTCTAAAGCCGTTATTAGAGTTATGACCAGTAGCAGTCCATATACTTAAAGTCATAATTCAACCTTGACAGGTCTGTTGTGAGAACAAGAGACAAGATTTATCTCCTCTCCACCTTCTTCTCCTCCTTATTTCCCCTCCTATTTCCTCTTCTTGTAACTCTTCTCTCTTCTACTTCCCATTGTTTTTTCTGTTCTTCCCTGCCTGCTGTCAAAAAGGCATCTGAATTATAGGCAGGTTGCTTGAATTATAACTTACATGGCAAAACTATATCATACAAGCTGTGGCCACCTCTGTCGATGTGTTGTGTCCCATGATGATTCTTACGTTGGCTATCAGCAACAACCAGAAATCCGTCTGAAGGCTGAGCAGCAGCAGCAGCAGCAGCAGCAGCAGCAGCAGCAGCAGCAGCAGCAGCACGTGCAGCCGTAAATTACGACGTGGGGCCCCACTAGGAGTTTGAACAGATTTATAGGACACTAATAAGCACTATCTCCTCAGCAGATCACTCCACAAAACACTTGTCTGCACATGTTTGGGTAAAAGATAGAAACAAAGAGAGGAACTAAAAGTGAAAAAGTAAATATACTTATCTAATATTTACAACATGTGTGGGAGGAGGGAAACTGTCCTGATTTAGAGAGGACAGTGGAATTTGAAGCAATAAAATAAAAACATGAAAAATGACTATTGCTGCCTGGACACACACACACACACACACACACACACACAC
>NW_013952600.1:139132-141444 GCF_001266775.1 Austrofundulus limnaeus
ATATAACGTTTTTCAATTTAACCTTGTATTATATTAAGTAAAACAATAATAAAATCTGCTATTTTGCAACTTGAAGGAATGCAAATCATCCACTGCACTTCTACAGGGTTTCACAAACATTGAAGAAGATCTTTTGGTGCTTGGAGTGTGTGTCACTGGTAAGTGACAGAAAACTTGATGAATATAGTTTTGTTTGTTCCTGTAGGTTAATGTTATTCTGCAGCATTATGCAACATAGTATTTGTACTGCCCCTGCATGTGAAGCGGGGGTCATATTGTTTTTGTACTGTTTATTTAGGACTGCACCAATCAGTGTCAAATTTGGTAGGCATGTAGGTGGGTCTGACCTACACTGTGCCAGCCAACAGTTTTATGATAGTTTTAAGGAGGGGGCTCCATCTGAAGAGAGGGTGTCTGAATATACATAAATGCTTATAACTCAAGAAGCATATAATTTTTGCTATTTAGCTCTGATGAAGGGTTATGTCTCGGGCCCATCAATAACTGCCCACCCCCTCCAGACTCCCACTGAAAAACAATAAATCCATTCTGGTGACTTCGATGAAAGTTCAACTCTGGAAGACTAATTTACCTCACCTGCTCCATCCAGTTGCTGCGTCACAAGCGCACCTACATCCAAGCAGCATCTGACAGTCAGTGGATAAAAGCGTTCTCTCCAATCTCCTCGTCAGTCGAACGTCAACCTACCACCTCCCCTCCCCCACCCTTCATCTTCTGGCTTTCAAGGGCTTCCCTCTCCTTTGACCTCCACCACTAGTGTCGGGCTCCAGGGTGAAGAAAAAACTCCTACCCCTCATCTTAAGCAGCTCATCTGAGCTTACATCATCTCACAGTGCTCTCWTCCTCTGCTGGGGTCCGAGCACCAAACTCTAATGTCATTCATGTCAATAAACCTCCTAATTTCAGTCTGTCTTCATGAGTCTCTCCAAGTTGAAATGAGTTTTGGCGCTTTGCATATGTGCAGGGGTAAAATATGCAACAGCTATGTGGCCTCTACAGGGGTTGGACAATGAAACTGAAACACCTGGTTTTACACCATAACATCCCTTTCAGACAGCTTCCTCTTGCGTCCACAGTTAATCCTGTTGGATGTGGTTCTTGGTGGTATGCTGACATTACCCTGGATACTGTGGCTCTTGATACATCACAAAGACTTGCTGTCTTGGTCACAGATGCACCAGCAAGACGTGCACTAACAATTTGTCCTCTTTTGAACTCTGCTATTTCACCCATAATGTTGTGTGCATTGCAATATTTTGATCAAAACAGTGCTCTTACCCCTGTAGGCTCAATAAACTACATATGCTGACATGACCAAAAATAAATTTGAAGATAAACATGATCACACAAAACCATAATGATCAAAGTTATCAGGACTCTACCAATCACATCTTTAAAAAGTACACGAATACATGAAAATAAAGTTTGCCTGACAGAGTTTAWGTGCAAACACAGTGAACTTAAAACTCAAAAACTGGGCCTGAAAGTCTTTCACCTTCACAACCTCTCAGGAAAATTTGATTGGTTGTTGACTGCATTGACTCCTGGTTTGGAATATTGTCTACTGTGTTACAGATTCAATAGGCAACATATATTATACATGTCTGCAAGACAGCACATAAGTTTACAATTAAAAATTATATTTGACAAAGAGAAAGTTAATGCACAGCTGAAATCCACAAAGCATTTTGCACCATTTTGTCATGTTTCAAGAAACCATTTGGTGAAATATTTCAAGCATTTATGTTCACAAACACCTCTTTTGAATAATCAGATCAGTTTTATTTCTCAGAGGAGAAAACTCTAACAAAGATAATGTTGCTAAAATTCTTTTCATATCCAGCCCAGCTTTGTGAGTTAAGACATGTCAGCATGGCTGTTGGTTTAAAATCGCTGCCTCCCTCTAAGAGCTGCTTTTGACAGAGCAACAATACCATGAAATCTGACTGAAGAAACTCACCTACAAAAAGAAAGAGAGCGAACATGCTGATGTTATGAGTGTGTGCCTTTTTACCCCGATTTGTTGTGCGTGTGTTCACCTGTGACAGGGGCTATTCATTAGGCAGAGATGAGCTCATGAGGGTGGGTCTCACAGAGGGATTGGTGAGTATATCTCAAATCCAAGTTTAATCCCAGCCTTTCAATTCTGGAGAGTTTAGTTAGCAGAAGGCATTATGGGTAGGTGATAGGTATTTTTCTAAAATACATACAAAAACAGGGGAGCAAATGAGACAATCAAACCATGGTTTAGAATCAAAGGTGAGGAGAACGCTGGACAGGGAGTCTCTCGT
>NW_013952600.1:142820-146292 GCF_001266775.1 Austrofundulus limnaeus
ATATATAAGAGTTTAAATACTTTTATTAGATCAAACTGTCAAATAAAAATAATTACAATTAGCATAATAACAATTTGGTCACAAACATTTTACTTTAAAAGTATAAACATTACATACAGATTCAAGTTGAGAAAGATAAGTTTTATACAGTAGTAGACAAATAAAATGAACAGGTGACAACTCAAAAATACAGCTTCAGAATTATGGAAATGGGAATGAATGCTGTTTGCGTGTAGGCCTACTGGTTTGCATCATGACTGTGCAAAAAAAAATCTCAGCTGAATGGAATCCTCTGTTGATCAATGCTTCATCTTTTGTTTGTTTGTGTGTTTTAACATAAATTGATACTTTTCTTACACCGTTGTTTTACCAGGCAAATMCCATTGAGATCACAGATCTCTTTTTCAAGAGCAGCCTGGGTCTGAAGGCATCCTATTGTACATGGTTTTGGGGTGTGAGGGAAATCGTAGTACCTGGAGAAAACCCACACAAGCACGAGGAGAACATGCAAACTCCACAAAGAAAGACCCCAGGTTTGAACTGGGGATTGAACTCAGGACCTTCTTGCTGTGAGGCATCGGTGCTAACCACTGAGCCATCATGCATTTTGAACATGAATGCCTTTGTTACCAACAGCCTTTATGTAAGTTGCTAGCCCCTTCCACTTGACACTAGTGACAAAACTACCCCCCACACAAACTACACACACAAATTCCCCCATGGAATATTATATATCTTAATATTTACAAGTGAACATTTACACGACCCCTCGTAACTGACAGAGTTACAGTATAATATAGGAATTCTGCATAATTCAAAAGAAAACTGATTTGTCTTTGCTCATTGTGTGTATTTTAATGATGTCACATTTTCTTCACTCGTTGTGTGTGACTGATTTCCTGCTGATCGCTGTGCCTCTCAGGACCTTCTCTAATTGCTTCATATTTCTCTGAGAACATGTCATCAGGCCTATTTTACAGCTAACACAAACTTCTCGCTGCACAAAATGAAAACTCTTGTCACTGAGAGCCCAGCRTGCCGGCCACCTCCTGGAAAAGCTTTGGGACGCTCGAACATGTGTGCAGAAGACGGATGAAGAGTTCGTCTGGCTGTTGCATCAGATCTCCCAGAGAGACACGATGTTTACAGGACAGCAAAGTTAGTGCTAATGAAGTCATCACCAAGAGGAATGCTGGGATAGCACTGTAGCGAGCAAGTGTGTGTCTGATGCCAAGTGCCTCTGTGCAGTGATGAATGACTGCAGCTACGTTTTGCTAATGGTCATTTTTGGAAAAGCAAATAGATGTATCCAGCATCAATATTTCTTAATTACTTTCGTTTCCTGTGGAATTCTCTGTTGATGAAAATGGAGTGAAACAATCAGTCAAGCAAAAAGAGCGAGAAAGAGGCTCTGGGAAGCAGAAAAGTAAACCCCAAAGGATGGATTTCATCATCCGTGATGGGTTTTCACCATATTTTAAATGTCTAAAAGTGTGTGCACACCCTCCTCTAAAAAATATAACGAGAGTAACACTCGCACCAAAGTAAATAAATGCATGTGAACAAGAAACACTGACCAAAACATGTGACCAAAAGTTTCTCTGCTCTTCACTTCCTCTACGAATGCACATTGCTGCTTTGTGAAGTCATTACGTCAGGGAAAACAGACACTAAACCATGAGTTCAAACACATCCTGGCTGAGTCCACGACCTTGTATTGCACCAAGTTCTCATTGCCTACCATTTACTGTTTAGTAGCAACCAAATACAAGCTAATGTGACATGATGGATTTTGTGACAGTCAGTCCAARTACCTGAACACAGAACTCGTCTCCTTGCTGAGCGGTGTGATGGTAGGACGTTCTCATGGTGTTTAAAACTGTGTATAGGTGACGAGATGAAGCTGACATCTTCAGATGAAGCAGAGTTGTTGAGGTTCAAGACTCTCTTCCTGATTTCTTGACTGATTTATTTCAATTTTCTTTTGATGTCCAACAATGGCTGTGAATTTGAGATGCGCCTTAAAATACATCCAGAGGTGATGTCATCATCTGGGCTTGCCCAAATWATTTAAAGGCATAGTAATCTTATGTGTAAACTTGTACAAAGTACTTAAAACTCTCATTTTTTGGAGATTTCACCGAGATCCACGACCAGGAGGAAATAAACCAAACCAAATCAAACCAAAACATAACAAAACCCTTAGGATCACATCTCTGCTTTGATGATGTGGTCCTACTGGCTTCATCAAATTGTGATCTCCAGCTGGCTCGCAGTTGAGTGTGAAGCGGCCGAGATGAGGATCAGTGCCTCCAAATCTGAGACCATGGTCTTCAGCTGGAAAAGGGTAGTGTGCCGCCTCTGGGTTGGGAAAGAGGTCCTGCCCCAAGTGGAGGAATTTAAGTATCTCGGGGTCTTGTTCACGATGCCTCCTGGATGAGGTGTTCCGAGCATGTCCCTCCGGGAGGAGGCCCAGAGGAAGACCCAGGACAGCTGGAGGGACGATGTTTCTCAGCTGGCCAGGGAACGACGAGCTGGCCCAAGTGGCTGGGGAGAGGGAAGTCTGGGTTTCTCTACTTGGGCTGCTGCCCACGTGACCAGACCCCGGATAAGAGGAAGAAAACGGACGGACGGACAAATAGAGATCATTTAGAATCCTAACTGACCTCAAACAGAAAGGTTTGGTCTGATTTRATATCAGACAGTGAGATAAATGTTCTGTTCCTATACAGTGTTAATGATGTAAATAATAGTTTGTTTCCACTTAAAATTGTGTGTATAAAAAATTAGCCGTGAAGTGAATTAGCTGTTTCAAGTGATTAATTTATGATGGAAACTTATCTTATTCAGGATTTCTTAGCCATTGGGTTAGTTTTAGGCATTGTAGTCCTCTGTCCAACGAAGCCTGTCTTTAATTATTTTTTTTTGATGGCCTCCCTTCTCCCCCTATAGCCATCCTCTCCACACCATTATTATGTAATTTTTTTAATAATAGGAGAAAAAGAAGAAAAAAGAAAAAAGTGAAATGCAATGAGAGAGTGAAAAAGAGATTAGAAGATAWGTAAAATATATGTTGAGAAAACACAAGACAGCACACCGGACTTCTCGGCTCCACACCTACAAAACAAAGATAGCAAAACCACAGCAACAAAAATGCATAACTATGTAATTATAATGACTTTAGCCTTACTGAAAACCATACCMATTTACATATACAAATATATAYACAACCATACCCCTACCTACATATCCAAACACTTTCATATATATACATATATATGTACATACGCATACATACACGCACACATAAACATATATATACATAAATATATACATATACAAATAAACATACCCCTACCTACATATCCAAACACTTTCATATATATACATATATATGTACATACGCATACATACACGCACACATAAACATATATATACATAAATATATACATATACAAATAAACATACCCCT
>NW_013952600.1:146480-148173 GCF_001266775.1 Austrofundulus limnaeus
TACATACAAACATATATACACATACATATACACATATACATACATACATACATACAAACATATATACATATACATATACACATATACATACATACATACATACAAACATATATACATATACATATACACATATACATACATACATACATACATACAAACATATATACATATACATATACACATACATATACCTACATACATACATACAAACATATATACACATACATATACACATATATATATACACACATACATACACACATACGCATACATATACATACACATACACCTACATACATATATATACATACCTACATATACATACATACATACATACATACAAACATATATACATATACATATACACATATATATATACACACATACATACACACACATACACATACATATACATACACATACACCTACATACATATACATACATACCTACATATACATACAGTACATACATACATACATATACATACATACACACATTCATACCCATACATATACATGCCCATATACATACATGCACACATACATACACATATGCACATATCCTTCCGTCAGTGCCCGAATAGAAAACCCAGGATGTAAACGCCTGTTTGTGTGCAGTTGTGAGCATGCATGGATATCTCCCGTGGAATGTTTCAAAGTGAGTGTGGGGGGACCACAGATGCGAYCCGCAAAGCCGGAAGCCGACATAAGGGAGACCAGTGCCAAAGACCCTGAGAGGGACCTCAAGCACGCAGCCCCTAGGGACACCCGCGCCAGAAGGGCCTAGTCCGGAAGGGCACCGGAAGCCTGTCTTTAATTTTCAATATYAAGTGACTGACACAAATAAGTTACATTTTTAGAAAATGAATACAATTTACCTTAAATGTGTACAATTTAACAATAAAGGACACTAAAAGATCAGAAATATTTTTCTCAGTCCTTAAGTTTAACGATGAAAAACAAATCATTTTATCCTCTTTGTTGTTGTAATTATTTGTTTTCAGGAATCAGGCCAGTAAGTTCACACTGATAACACAGATAATTTTCTAGAGATGTCTGAATTTTTGTCTCTTTTTGTCTTTGTGTTTAACACTCTTTTTACTTTATAATTCATATTGTCTGTTCTAAATATGACATGGCAAGCTGTTTCAGCTGTTTTGTTTCTTAACACACAACAATCCCATTCAGTTTTAAAATGACTGATCTCTCCTCAAGAATTTCCTCATGTTTCTGTCCTCATTTCATCATTTTGGACACAAACCACAAGAGTAATTTGATATCATGAAGACATCGGCTGTGTCCAAATTCAGGGGCTGCGTCTTTCAAAGGTCGAATCTGTCGGCCACATATGTCATTGCACCGTGCCGAAGGTTATTCAAATTTGAAGACTCCTCCAACTGCAGCCCACAAATGCATTCTCCTTTTCCCTGATTTGAGCGGGACCTGTGATTGATCTTTCTCAGCTCAGCCTATCCCATGATGCATTGCGGGTCGACCAGAAAAAGGAGTACAGGTTCAAATAAAAATCAGGGGGTATGAAAACTGTAAGTTTAAAAGTGGACGTGTTGTTAGGCTTTTTGTCATTTGCATACACGCACAACTGTAAGTAAGAGAGTAAATAGTTGTTGTTTGTCTCTATGTGTATCCCTGTGATGGACTTGCGACCTTTCCAGTGTGTACCCCGCCTCTCGCA
>NW_013952600.1:149698-153360 GCF_001266775.1 Austrofundulus limnaeus
TCTTTCTTTCTTTCTTTCTTTCTTTCTTTCTTTCTTTCTTTCTTTCTTTCTTTCTTTCTTTCTTTCTTTCTTTCTTTCTTTCTTTCTTTCTTTTAGCAAACTAGTGCTGCTGTCAAATGCTGAACTCTGACTTGTCAGCTAATAACCATTTAAAGTGGACTGTTCCAGGAGTGTTTGCATGTCTGCTCAGCTGAGGCCTAATGCTTGGTACATGCAAGCTGATGAAAGAGTGATTTATGACGCTGTGAAGAACAATTAAAGAACCAGAAAACACAATTTGGCAAATTGTCAAGCTGCTGTTCCAGTCAAAGCCGAGGTTGTAAATAAGTCTGAACAACCAGAAGAATGAGTGAGATGYGTCTTCAACAGAACCAGGGATGAGTGAATCATTGCCACAAATAATGTCTGATCTGTTAACAAAACAAAATATGTATATAGACATAAAAACAAAATCTGTTAAGCTCAGCAATGTTAGCTGTCATCGATCTCCAAAAATTAAAAGCAAGTTTTGATATATTATTAATTTTACTTGTTGGGCACATCATCTTTCAGGAAACCGTGAAAGGAATTTATTTACTTGTATTTTTTTGACAATGACTCTGCCAAAGTGTTATGATTCTGTCACTGTCTGCCCAGATCTTGTCCCAGTCTAGTTTTATTATTTTATTTCTTGTTCCAGTTCATCCTCAAAGTCTTGTTTCCAGCCTTTCAGTTCACATCCAGCTCCTGCTCCTTGCTCTCTGACGACCTCGGAGTCCGGTCCCAACCTTCCAGCCAAAATTACTRACAATAAACTTGTTAAAACTTTGACGTTGTTCGGTGTTTACTCAGAGCTCAAAATACAAACCTTAACACAAAGTGACAAACAGAAATGATTTTGTGTAATTAAAACACATCCAATAAACTGAAACACCTTCAAACATTGTTTGCCTAGTTGTAACAGGTTTTCTCGTTTGACAGGTTTTCAACAGTTTCAGTGACATAAAACAAGACCTCAGCAGTTTGTATTTGAGCGGCATGGTGTCTGCAGCTCAGTGCTGCGAGGAATGTTCAGGCATATGTGGAAAAAATTAAACAGCCTCTCCACAGGTGCATGGCTCAACACAGAAGAGACAGCTCTTCGGGACAAGACCCAGCTGTGCATCTACACCTCACAGATAAAGGAGACTCTTGACTACAAAAAAAAAGTTTATATTTTTACAGAAGACGGATGAATTGATAGGGGGTGAAGGAAGCATTTTACATCAAATGAAAAGAAGGTCTCAGATTACAGTGTTCTAAAACTTATAGTGGAACATTAAGCTAGTCACCACAAAGTCCTTTTCACTGTGAGGACCAATTTACAACACCCTTTTAAAACAAATTTTCATTTAAAAACAAAACGAATACGTACAGCAAATACAACACAAAATGAAAGGTAGCAGAAGAGAGAAAATCCTTATCAGCCCCTTTTTTAAAAATAAATTGAAACAATAGTCTTCAAACAACAAAACATAACAAACTTCAACTCCTTCTCGAACAATGGTTCTTATAAAAGCACACGATACAAATTCATATCTCCAATCTTAACTTTCAGTATTCTCAAAGTTATTGAGCCAGCRTTTTTATAAYCACTTTCCAGATTGTTCCACAAACTTATTCCTTGGACCGAAGTACATCTGTCCTTCAGATTTGTTCAAATTTTGGGCTTTACAAACATCTCTATACCCTTAAGGTTATAATAACTTACTCTCTTAACAAAATTTAATTGAATATTTAGAGGTAATTTTTAAGACTTTTATACATGACCTGCAAAATATTATGTCCAACTCATAAAATTTCAATAATTTCAACTGACAAAATATATTTGATGGGCGACTGTAATTTTTTGTTAATTCTTACGGCTCTTTTCTGTAAAATAAAAATGGAATTTGTAATTGTTTTACATGCTTTTCCCCAGACCTCAACACAGTAAATCAAATGTGGAAAAATTATTGCATTATACAACATAAACAAAGCTTTGTCATTAAGTCCCTTACTTTGTAGAATACTGCAATGGATTTGGCTGTTTTTGTTCTGCTTTATTTTGAGTGAAACTGTACTTTTCCGTTGTCTCTCCAGTTTAGAATCAAACATGGTAGAATTCGATGCCAAAGCATTGATACCTCTGCCTGGACTCGTCTGCATTTAAATCACAAATTACCTGTTGACCTCTATCTTTGGACTTAAATATTTTTAGAAGTATGTAACTATATCAACAGTTTGTAAATATGATTTCCTATTTGATATTTACCAAATCATTAATTTCAGTGACCAACCACTTATGTCCACCCAAACTAAAGGGGCTTCAAGGAACAAAGTTGACATTACCTGACCTTCAGTTTTGACTTTTGACCCAAAAATGTTTCAGACSTCTGTTGGGCCAAGAACAACAATGGTCAAATTTGACTGACATCAATAGTCTATATCCGTTCAGGAGATACAGTGAGACGAACAACCAGAGAACAGTGTTCCTCCTCAGGCAGAGGTGTAAAAAGCTCCTGAGATAAAAGACAAACCATCTTTGACAGCAGAACAAAATTGGTTTTGTTTTCAAAGACCTCCACAGCATCATCCACAGATATTGTGGTATCAAGAGAGTGGTTTGAAGTGAAGGACAACACAGAGGCACTAATCACAGCGGCACAGGAGCAATTGTAACGTTTATTGGTGACAGCAATAGAGGCTGGGTTCTACCACACCTGACAGGACCAAAGAGGCACACTGTGCAAAGATGCCCCTGAGAAAAGTCCAGCATTGAATAGGATGTAAAATAGTAGTAGTAGTAGTTTATTCAKTTAATTTGTAATAAAAATTAACAAAGTTCAAAAAAACATACAATCAAAATGAAATCAAATGAAATGAAAGGATGCAGAAGAAGAATAAATCATATAATATCTGCCCCTTTTTATACCCTGTAATGGAACTAATACTTTTATGTTTAAGCTAGTTATTCATGACATCCTTTAATGACCTAGGTTTTCATGACATGCTGTTCATCWGCAGAYAGAATGATTAAAGTCAGAACAAGATTTTTTTAACAACAGTCATTCTTAGATATCACTTGTGTTTATCTTTGTGTTTTCCATTGACCTTGTATCAAATCTTGCTAAGATGACAGAATGGTGTTTGTTAATATACACAGTACAGTAAATGAGGCCTCTCGAGTAGTGTGGAGAAACAGCGACAGAGAGAAGCGAGGCACAGAGACAGGCCATGTTGTTCTCTGTGTTTCCTGTTGTTGCAGTAAAACTCAGCTGATCATCTCACGGAGCACCTTCATTCTTGGACCACGTATTTCTGTCTTTGTTAAATAAATATTGCCATAACAGTTTGGCGTTGTCGCAGAGACCACTAGGAGATCGACGGACCAAGGCCACATTGCAGGTGGACTGATGTGAGTGAGAGCAGGACTGCTCAGGACCGTGACTCCAGCTGGATGAAAAGAACCTTTTTAAGATAAATTGTTTTAACAACAGAGATACGCTGGTGATGGTTGTGATGGATGATCTTGAACAAGCAAAGAACATTGAATTTTTATTTTTGGCTGTTGAAGAACCTGAGAAGATTTTTGAAACATCATCTGCTGAGAGTGAGTACAGAAAAGCTTCAAGATGCCGAGAGTGTTAAAGAGACAAATAGTC
>NW_013952600.1:155235-173076 GCF_001266775.1 Austrofundulus limnaeus
AGAGAAGCTGAGGCACAGAGACAGGCCAAGTTGTTCTCTGTGTTTCCTGTTGTTGCAATAAAACTCAGCTGATCATCTCACRGAGTACCTTCATTCTTGGACCACGTATTTCTGTCTTTGTTAAATAAATATTGCCATAACAACCCAAAATATGTTCAAAAGAAAATCGAAACAACTTAAACACTTAAAAATGAACTAAAACAAAAAATAAGACACCAACTCAAACAACAATTATCATAATTCTCCATATTTCTTCAGAATACAATTTTTTTTTTACATTTTCTTCAATATATACAAAGTTCTGGCATTTTTAACTACATATTCTATGCTGTTCCACAAACTTATTTGTTGGATTAAAGTTGATCACTCCTTCAGGCTCGTACAAACCCAAGGTTTCACAAAYATTTCAATTCCTTTAAGATAATAATAATAATGTTGGAAGGCAAGACACCTTCCAACATTCAGGTAAATTTTATTAAAAGAGATGCAGGAAGGTAAAAGAATGCAGGAAGAAAATGCAGGAAGGTAAACCATACATGGAATGTCATAACCAAACAGCTGGAAAAGTGTATAGCAGTGAGARTCCAGACCCTAGTACGAAGCAAAGTGAAGGACAAGGGTCTGGTTTTAACCAGGCTAGGGTCTTTATAAAGTGGATCTGCAATGTTTTGGTCTGAATTCCTCCTTATTGTAACTCCACAAGCTCCTCTTTCACCCCTTTTCTGTGAGTTGTCTCAAAGTGTTTTGAGGCTGTCTCTTTAGATCCAAACAAGGTGCTTCACACCCCACCTCCTTCCAGAGCAGTTCATTCTAGTTTGATCGAGGAGTTTATGTCTATATAGTGGCACAGAAACATTTTATTTACAAATTAATAAAAAGAAGTCTTGTCCAACCAGCCTTACATGTTGGAGCCAGAGTCTGACCCAGAGCGAGAGGAGAATGAAGATGGCCAAATTGGAGTTGGTAAATCCAAACCTTAKTTGTCTGTTCATTTGCAAATAATTTGACATAACAGTCTTTGCCGCACAGGGAGAGATAGAGACTCCAAGTACACAACAAAATGTATTTAACAGCTAAAAAAGTGGATTTTGCTTATGTCCCTTTGAAGTTTGTATTGTGCAAAGAACTACCTGTGCTATAAATGTAAAAGCATGGGAGTAATGTTAAATCTGAAAATAATAGACTTTTGTGTGACTAAAATTACTTGAAAAGCATTTACAAAAAATATCATATTTTGTTTATATTTCCCCACAGTGTGTGTCATAAGTAATTTTGAGTTTGTGTCTGAGACTCACTAATGCATCTACAAAGAGTGGGAGGATGTGACTGCAGAGTCTAAAGCAGCCAAAACACACATTCTTCCACTGTCAGAGTTAATTTGTTCAGTTTAACTCTGACACTGAGGTGATGCCGCCTGACAGCACAACACTTAAATCAATTGCTCAAACTGATCCCAGTCAAAGTCTCTGTTAATGTGACAAATCTTTCATATTAGTTCAGCCATCAAATATACCATTAGTGAAGAAACACCACAAAGCACCATTAAAACCCTCACAAAAGGTAATTTTATCAGTTTGCCAACATGTGAAGATAAAGTTGGCAGCAGGGAGTTTTCTGAAACAAATGTTCCTTTTTAAAATAATTCTAAAAATGCTTGCCTCCTGAGCTGCTGGTCAGCGAGGTCTCCTCTATGTTTCCTGAGGTTTACCCGATGTCCCATGTGACCCAAAGGGTTCAGGGGGAAGACCCCTGGAAGGAGTTCCTCTGTGTGTGTTTTGGACCCCACTTCCCCCTCTGACTTCTCAGGAGGTCCGGTCAAGGCTGGCAGCTCCTCAAAGACGCCCTTCTTCTGCCCCGCGCCCCTGGGGAGAGCAGCCTCCCACATTTATGCAAAGTCAACAAGCTCTAATTGTAGGATCAGCTTACAAACTGAATTCCTGTTGAGCCCATTGACAACTGTAGTTAATTATAAGCCGGTCAGAGGGGCGTTTGACTGCGAAGAACGTGAGTGACGGCGAGGGGAGATGATACAGAAACTTGGAAAAAAAGAGAAAATCTGACRTTGCATCACAGAATACACAAAGGTGCACGCACACTGGCGCATTAGCCTTTTGCAGGGAGACCTCCCAGACATGAGTAAATCTCTTCTTCATTGGCCTTTGTGCCAGGGATTTGCTCTAATGAACGGGAGGATCACCGTGGTGACTCACACGTTGTCAAAAGCACAATTAGACAATTCTTCTCAGTGTGTCAGCTTGACAGTGGGATCTAACTCCTCTCTAATTACACTCATGCACAGCTGAGGGCACATTCAGCTAAAAATAACACTTTTATCCCACGAACGCTGATGCAGAAATGGATTGAATGGGCAACATTCAGGTGGTATGGCACCTGGTACAAGCTAATACTTTCAGTAAACTTGATGTGTTCTGCTTCGCTTTAAAATGTTAAACACATTATACCAGAGATTTGTTTTACATTTGTTCTGTGTGATTTAGTCTTTAAATCATGCTTTTTTGGTTTCCCACCGTGTGGCATGTCTCAACATGGGCAAACTCTGCATCAGCCCTCTGAGCCTCACTAACCATTATGCACCCGCTGTGGTGTTTCTGCTGTTACGTCTGCTGTCGTTAAGAGCTGCACTCAGACCTCGTGGCTCTAAGCCTCGGTTATTGAATTCTCTGTTGACTTTATGAAAGCCAGGCTGAGACGCAACCAACAGGTGTTAGTCTGAGGGAGGATGAGGAGCGGGATGTTCCCTTTGACCCCAGAGGCACACTGGACAGCTGCAGTCTGGGTGTGGGTGGTGTCGGGGACAGAGTCAGGGAAGTGAGCGGATGAGCAGGGTTCACAGGTTGTTTCCGGGTCAGAGCTAATGACAAGTCAGAGATACATAAATACATATTTAGATAGATACACATACATGCTTTGGTCTTGTGTATTTTACAGGTTGTTGACCTTAAGCTGCTTTTTTAAACTTGGATTTCCAGAATTGTGATTCTGATTCTGCCTGCCTATTGTTTACAAGCAAACATAACTGTGGAGCATAATGAAGCATCCTGTAGTGATTGTATTATTTTACATGGTTACTAATGATTTACATACAAAAAATTGTCTAAGACCACCTGCAGTACGTCAACTCATCATTTTCAGTATTTTGCAGAATTTCACCTTGTAGGTGGCTGAGAATTAACTAAACAACCACTGAAAACAGGTTTTCAGACAATAAATCTGTTCTCTAATATCATTACTGTAAACAGACGAGTCGGCGCACATCAGAGCACAGCTCTGTGACAGTCAGCAGAAGCTTTTAATCCCTGAAACAGCACAGCATGTTCCATCTTCTTCAAAAGCACGACAAGTTTCTGAAAATACAGCAAATACGGGTTTATACACATTCAGATACTTGTGTTTACAGTGCAATGAAAGTATTAAGCTGTATTAGTATTTCCAAATTGATAAGCTCAATAACTGTCTTCATCAGGTACAAAGTGTTTTTAGAAGATGATGTGCAGCCAGGAGAGTCTGAAGCTCTGAAAGCTACACAACAGCAGAGTTTTAAAGTGTGACGGAAACTTTTGGTTTATAATTATGGGTATATTTTGTTTTAGACAGCATGTATCATAGGTGCTAGTTTGTTAGAAGACTATATAAACCAGTCTCTACTCTTTGCTGCTCAAGAACCTTCTCTAACATTTTAATCTCAAACTCATGGGGCAAAATTTTTTTTATGTAACTTTTTCTCATTGATGCTGCATCTTTTGATTTCAAACTTTCAAAACTCAGTGAGATTGTAAACGAAAGTATACCATTTGTTTTCTAAATTTTGTGTCACTATATTGCAGTCCGGTGAGATATCACCTAAAAACAGGTCAAGTACAGGTGCAAGAATAAGGTCAGTGTTAAAGTTTGACTTAGTCTTTCAAGCAAACATGTATTCCGCTGCTCCAAGCAAGTATACTGAGAAATGTATTGTGTGAAGTAGTTACAAACTGTTGATGTTGTGAGAATTTAACCAATTCCTGCCATCCTACCAATCATCCTACTAATTTTGTGTAGCTGCAAGAAAAAAAAAATTGAAAAAAAGAGTAACAGAAATACCTCAAGTGTTAGTATTTTTAGAGCCTTTTAATAATCACAGAAAATAAAAAGGTGAATAAAGGATACATTAATAAAAACGTGTTCTGTTTAGTCTGAATGTCTTTTAAAGGCAGCTTCAGTTTTAGGCCGACCTCGTCGATGGTTGTTGATTTAGGTTTTCCAAGAAATCTGAGTGTGCTGTAATGTACAAACGCAAGTGGTGCAGCCAGAGAGTTGGTTGTTTTAGCCCTCTGCTGTGTGTCTGACCAGCCTGGTGAGAAGAGGGAACCAGCGAGGTTTTGAATGTCTTTATTACGACTCCCGGAGCAACACCAGAGCAAATTGCTGCGGCCACACTTCCTATTAAGCTCCCTCGCTTGTTCTCCCTCGTTTTTGCCTCCCTCCTCTTAGCTTTGCCAACCTCGACCCCAGTGTGTCTCTCCAGTCCAGCTGCAGACAAGGAAAGCCCCCATCCAGTCTGCCAACAAATCAGCCCGCCAGAGGGCCCTGCCAATCATCGTCTGCTTCTTCTCATGCAGCTCTGCGTGAGTCTTTCCACCGAACAAGTGCCACGAAGTATGCACCGAGGTTAGACCAATAAACAGATTTAAAGAGCCACATTATTTCCAAGAGTTCCCCTTAGTTTGTCAGCATACTGAAATACATTTGGAGCTTTCAAACTTTTTGTCAATGCCAGAGGTTTACAACCTGTGGCTTCAGGGCCACATGCAGCTCTTTGGTCCCTCTGCAGTGGCTCTTTGAGGCTTTGACCAAAAATAACATGGGAATACATTTATTGATTTTGGAAGCAATAAAAGACATTACTAGTGTTTGCAGTTGCACTGTCCAAGTTTTTGCAAATATGCGAATGTTACCAAGAACCAAAACATGTTAATTAGATCATGCAGGTGGTTTGTTAGCCTGTTAGTCGCTTCATTATTCCAACTTTCAGCCATACATTGTGATTTTTTTTCTGAAAGRCAACCAGAAGACTTCACTGTGAGTGTTTATAAGGCAAGTTGAGAATTAAAGCAGTTCTGAAGACATACCCTAGTTTTAGAGTCATAAAAAGAATTCTTCAAAAACAGGGTAAGCCAATACAATAATAAGAATTAGAAGAAAAAGCCAATCTTTCATTACAAACATGTAGATTTGAAGAAACTTAAGGATTTTATTTGAAAAAAGTAAATAGTCACAATTTAATATCCAACAAACTGGCTAAATTTTCAAATTAACCTCAAACCTGTGATTTATTATCAGTGTGCATTGCCACTATTGTGATTCGTTTCCCATCCAAGTCATCTCCAMTTTGMCAYGCTTCTCCTCCTGCAAACTTTGTCCTAGAGCTGACATTGTAATTTATATCTGTAAAGCTCCTGTGCCAAATGATGGCTATGCCTTTTGGTGCCTGTACAACGTATAGTTTTTGAAATATTAATGTTTAATGATTTATAATGGGAGTCAATGGAGCCTTGTATTAGTCCAGTACGGACCCCGCTGTATCTACTCAGTGCCGAGCCATAGTTTAATAATATTTAATCTCAATAGTTCAGTGGTTACAATACTAATACTGTATGATTGTATTTTGATGTTTTACTATAATATTTTCCTGATATTGCTCAATTGCTGTAATATATTGCAGTTATTGTCGACAATTGCATTGGCAATGTGGCCTCTTTCTRCACACATACAGACCAACCCCTAGCAGTGCCCTCTGCCACAGCTCCAATGGTCTCATGGTTAGTGCCATGGGCTTTCATGTGGGAGATCAGGATTCAAAACCCAACTACAGCAACTTTAACAAAAAATCTCTACAAACTTCATTTTGTCATACAATTACCCTCATTACAAACACCTGCTGACTTGACAAGCACAAGTTGGTAGAAAACACATTTGAACTTGGTCACATTTCATTCTGCAAGTCCACTGCTGCAGGCAAAGCCATGCTGCATTGACATGCTACAAGGCAATGCACACTTGTTTTTACATCGTAAAAACCCATGTCTAGTTTAAAATGTGATGCTTAAAGTTTCCATTCATAATGAAAGGACTCACATGAACCTTCCATGGTTCATTGTTTTAATTTTTTATAGCTCTGTAAAACTTTTAAAAGGTTTTTCAATTCTTATAGTTTTTGCTTTTTGTCCTAGCATAAAAACACAAATAATTTTAGTGATTTTATAACAAGAGTTTTATAATATAACACACAATATTTTTATACGTAGTATTTTTAAGACACTTATTTTATCTCAAGTTTCCAGTGCATGTTGCCCAGAAAATACACTYTGCAGTGAACTAGTATTGGCCCACCTGCCACCAGTTGGTGATCCAGTTCCAATTGCAGCTCTGAGCATTTATTATATTTTATTTAGTGAGACAAGGACCGGACATTTTAAGCTGTAGACCCCTGATATAAACTAATAAGAGTTAAAACCTAGAATCATAAAGAAAATTTACTGTCATGAATAGTGAGTGATAAAAGCACAGTGTGGTTCTGTAACATCAGTTGTGCTTGATGATATGAGTTTTTTTCTAACAAAAGTTTATTATGGCGTCAGTAGCACAGTTGCTAATAATTATTTAGTCATTTCTCTTAGCTCACCACATCTAAAAGAACAAAACATTTTCACTTTATTAATTCTTTAGAATCAAACTGCAGCAGTTGTGCGTTTGCACCTGTGCACACATCTGCTGTTTACGTCACATCTGTGGATTTAGCATATGTTTTCTTAACTTTTCTTCATCAAAGGCAGATTTACAGAGTAAACACTCATGATCGTAGTGACTGTGCACATCACAGCACAACAAAGTACCATCAGAGGGAAGATGAAGAAAAAGAAAATATCACACATGCCCTGCCTTTCTTTTATTAGAAAACACACAAAAAAACTGCAGCATAAACTAATGATGTAATTGAACCTTGCTGCAGTTAATGAGTGTTTCAAAGGATAACGGTGAGCCATGTGCACACAGAAACCATTGCTGAAGATTTAGAAAACTTGACCAGTTTTGGTCAGGCTTCATTTGTAATGAAGAATCAGAACATCTGATATATCCAAATCTGTGGGTAAGTAAAATTTTAAGAACTCTTAGTATTTCTCATAGGAATGTTTTTCACCTACCACTTAAAATGCTGTATTTAAAACATGTTGTGCAATCTGTTCATGCCCTGAGTCTCAGCTGGGAATGACTCTCAGCCACTGCCACACTAAACGTTACAATGTTACATGATTTTAAAGAAGTTTAACACCCTAGCAGATGGGCTGGTTAACTACTAGATATACTACAAATAAACACATTTTTGATAGTATACAGGCACCTCTGGAGACTTTTAAACCCCAGTCCTCAGTGAAGGCATTATAGGGGATGGAGGCATTCATAAGATTTTGTCATAAATACACCATTTGTAGTCTACATCAGAATTAGCCAGAAATATGTCAATTACTTAGACGTAGTTCCTCCTGCATGGTTTGGTGCATTGGGTGGCAAGACATCTCCATTGGGGTCAATCTCTTGCGACCACTTTGGCCTCGTCTGGGCTGATATCTAGGGCCTTGAGGTCTTAATGGAAGCTACGGCACCAATTCTGTCGGGGACGCCCTTGCTTCTGCTTCCCCCGTGGTGGTATACACTAGATGGTGGTTTTCGTTAGGCGTGTTGCTTTTTGACAGAGGTCTTGTCCAGCAAGTCTTAATCGGTGCTCTGCCACAATGTCATTCAGTGGACAGGTGGCTGTTCTGCAATGGATCTCCTCGTTAGTGATGCGGTCCCGGTATGAGACTCGCAGGATCAGTCGTAACCACCGCAACTGGGCAACGTTCAGTCTTCTTTCAATCTTTGAAGACGTCTTCCATGCGTTCATATGTCAATTACTGCACAAAAATAAAATTTACTGACATTTGCTCACATAGAGTTTTAGCTCAATTGCAATTTCCACTTGTGATGCCACATATTATTTACATTATCTGGCACTTTCTCAAACGATTGGACAAATGGTGTGGATTATTCAAAGATTCAGTGGTAACAACATGTTCCCAGAGTGAATTTCAACACATCCAACTTTGGGAAATATTGAAAAGTTCAGTTGAAGTTTGGTTGGAGGGTCTTTGACAGATTTTGAAAGTGAGCAAAATTGTTGAAATATTTTGTGCCTCATAGCTTATTTTGCCAGATTTAGTGTGTCTGTGTTTATTTATCACTCAAACGACTGCGTCTGCATTGTTAAAAAAATGTAATAGTACTTAATTGTGTATGTAGTAATATAGTATTATCACTGACTGTGTGACTGCAGTAGAATGATGTATGAGGATGCTATGAAAGTAAAGCTACCAGAGGGCTACAGCAAGGGTGTAACTTTAGATTTACCATTGGAGTGGTTGTACTCTCTGCCTGTTTATTTATTTATGGAATCATTTACTTTTGTAAAATAATTCAGAATATTTTGGGGTCAAAATACATTGTTATGCTTTTACTGTGATTTRCTCAACTTTGCTGTTTTCTTTTCTATTTACTCTGCATCTTTTCTGTTCCACATTAGTTCAACAATTAAGAAAAAGCTTACCCCCGGYTCACTACAATTTGTCTRGGAAAAATGACAACACATGATTCAACAAATACAGTCATAATGTGACAAAAGCAGACTAAAATCCTTCATGTCATTTTCAGCGATTATGATTAAACACACATATACAAAATCATAGATTTTGAAATCACGTCAAAGTAACCTAAAGACAAACAAGGCAACTAGGGAGTTTCAACTGTGTGCTTAACCAGGTAATTTATATTGTGTTAGAGCAAATGATGGGTGGTGGTGGCGGCGGTGGTGGTGGTGGGGAGGGGGTATATTAACTGGATCAAATTATTGTGGGTGTCATACCCCCCTTCAGGATCAGGGTGGTCTTGTTTTGGTCTTTTACCTCTGATAACATGCTTGGAGCAGGCGCAAGTCCATGGCTGCACTTTGGTCAAAGCTCGTCCCATCGCTCAAATCCAGCAGTTAACCGGCATCTTAGGTTGGGAAAATTGACAAAAATACTCTTTCCATGCGGTGATKATGGCTGTATCCTGAGTCACTGTTACAAGAACCATAGCACAWTGCTCTGTGGTCCTCCTGGTGGATTTTGTTGCTGTTTTCCCAAATTTCAAGTTTAAACACAGCTGAACCACACATTGTGATTGAAACCAATGGAGCTGCTACCAGAGTTTGTGTTACCACAGGGTGTGGAGAAGATGTCACGTGACTAGTGTTCTAAAAATARCCTGAGTGGAAATCCCCATTGTAAATATCAGCTCTCTTCAGTATTCACATCTGATTGAGGTAATTATAATGGATTAAACTGCTTCTTGTGTTTTAATATAAGATGAAGAACTGYTCCATCAGTCTGACTCCACCACATTGATCACCTGACTGACACCTGTGGAGGGTGTCAAAAAAAAACTGTAGGTTAGAAAAGCAGCAATACTAGGGGCTACAAAAGAGACCCAGACAGAAGGTGAAACACATTATGGTGGACTGCAGGTGATGTAAGCGGTGGGACAGAGGAGGTAGGTGGCKGAGACTGATAGGAATGGGGAACAGGTGCATCTGGGGGGAGCAGGACTGAGAAACAGAGGCAGACTGGGAAAAAGTACTGAAGATTATGAAACACTGGAAAACAAGTGAACACAGGTAAAATACAGAAAATAAGCATCATAAAAATGACAGCTGAACTACACTCATTGCAATCCCTTTTTTGTATTTTACTGAAATGATATTTTAAGCCATTTGAGAAGTTTATCATCATCAGTTTATAAAATATAAAATAATAACTGTGCTGACACAAGGTAATTSTGAAGACTAATTTAGAAAGACTGGAGCGACTAAGATAAATATGGAGATTGTTCAAGTTTAAGTTGTGGTTTCTTTGAAGCTGCTTTTTAAATAAGGGGCAGATATCAAATTTTCTTTCTTCTTTCTGCATCCTTTTCATTCAGTAATAGATTTGCTGTTTTAATAGACTTTTGTTGTGATAAATAACAATAATGTTTGAAAGATTTGGTGAGCAGTTCAGCTGCAGAATTTGTCACATTCGAATGACGTAACACTACATRTGAATGGTACTGTGCATCTCATTCACAATAACGGACCGTTATCCTTTGTGCAACAGTGCAAAGTTAACAGCAATAAAAACAAACAAACAAACAAAAAAAAACTATATTGATGCACAAAGACCTGCTTTACCAACTACCGGCATCAAAGACAATTCAAGCTTTCCTTTGTTCCTTCCTTATTCGAAACTGTGCTGCTAAGGTTCTCTTGGTTCAAATCTTTGGCACTTTTTATTGGTTTTATTATTTTTTGGAGCATTATTTGATGTGGATGGCATTACAAAGTTAGGTGTTTTCTTTTACACATTAATTCATGTGTGGCAACTTTTTTCCCCCACAGACCACAAAATCATTTAATTTATTTTATTTTATAGGACAGTGCATATTAATAACAGTACATCTGTAACATGCCAGAATTAGTCAAAGGCTAGTTTTCATCTGTAGTCCTGGTAGCCAGTTGTACAGTGGCACACTAGGAAGACATAAAATGTTAAACAATAAAATCATCAACAACTGAGGACAACATTTTTAAGGCATGCTAGTTCATTGCAAGAGTTGTTGCAAGAGTTTATGCTGCAGTGGCAGCATAAAATGTGAGATACAAATAAAAATAGTTCTGAAGAGCGGCAGCAGCAAATCATTTTAGGAAGAGCATAAAATCAGYAATGTGAAYATCAAGTGTAATAAAACAGATTAAAACATTAAATAGAAGCATGATAAAATGACAGCGTTGATAAAATGATAAGACAAAGTTTACAACAAGAGAAGCACAAGATGTCAGCAGCAGGGATTTAGTGTTGACAGGTCTGGGTACTACTGTTTTATGTGTTGATGTCTCTGATTGTTGTTGGAATGGTATTCCATTTGTGAGAAGCTTTACCAGAGAAAGCAGACTGACTAAAATCTCTTTTTCTAAGTGGGATAATGCAGTCACCTCTGGACACTCCTCGAGTGATTCTGTGTGGATGTTCTGAGACTGAGGAGGTGGGGTTATCCCCATTATCAGAAATCATCAGAAAGAAAATAAAAAACTGTGATTGCTGCCGAGGGCTAGACCAGCAGGATAAAAGCAGTCATGACATAAATCAGTTTTATRTTTACCTATAAATATGATTTTCATCAGCTGCTAAGAGTGAATGCTATAGCTTGGCAATAAAAAACTGAACCAGTTGTATTGAGAATTCAAACCTAAGAATAAACTAAATAACATTTATAACAATAATATTTGTGGAAAAAATGTGCATGTTTTGTGGCTTTTCAAGCATTTTTGTATTTCTTTCTCTTCAGTGAAAAATCAAAAATCTTTTTTTTTGGGGGGTGGGTGGGTTAAACAAGTGCACTAAAGTTTCATTGTGCCAATGTCTCACAAACTTTTAGTGAAGAGGCTTTATTGCAGCAGGTGTTGGCTGAAATAAGCATCCTCTTTGTGCACAGAAAGGTTTTTTTATGATTTGTAATTTTTAATTGACAGCTAACTGGATGTGGCCTGCAGGSTGTGAGGTGCTCATCCGTGCACAAGAACATTATTGTTTTTAGTGACAAAACATCTTGCTCACACTTTCGGTTCACATACGTTACTTCAGCACAGGATAATACTGGTCTGTACGCCTCCTTTAACAAAATAACAAACAATTACAGATTCACTCAGTGCTGTCACACAGTCTGAAGCAGTGAAGGTGGTGACTGACTGTTGGATTGTCTCACACAGCTTTACCCCTTAGGCTCTTGGTAGCTACCTACTGATTGCTCAGTTGCATGTATGCTTCGCCCTTACTTGGCTGCTGTTTACAAATTTGCAATTCTTGCCACCTCAACCACCAACATGCAGAAAGCAACAAAAGGAACTACATTAGGGATTTTGCCAGATTTGCATATCTACAATAATCAGCGACGTGCTATCTGAGATGATCAGCTCGCAACTTGTTGCACCACTTGTGTGGTTAGCACATATTTATGTTATATCACAATTTGAAATGATAATGCTTGATTAGCTTACCCTGCAATCAATGCATTTGCACTCTGTGATATGTTTAACATTAAATGTAATGTGTTTAAATTGCGTTCAAATTAATTTGATTATCCCTATTTATTTCTAAAGACCAAGAAGGTTTACATAATGCTAATCAACTTGTAGCTGACTAAAAGATTAACATCTGTAAATGGAACACAGAAAGACTTTAAGACCTTGATTCGTTTGTCAGTCTTTCCACCTATCTACCTGAGGTGTTCTGTGGCATGCACGGTGCTGGCGGGCTGCCAGCTCTGTGGCGGAACAAAGACGTGATGCACTGCCCTCTGGGCTTTTCCTGCCAGTCTCTACTCTGACTTGAATGAAAGCCTCCCTGCCAGGAAAGATTACATGTCTTCTTTAAAACCTTCCTCCATCTCTGCCAACTGCTACAAGAGAAAAAAAAAACTTGAGCTGTGAGTTGGAAGACGTGGGTGGATGGAGGAGGGGTTCGCTCATAATAAAATGCTTTGTAAGACACATGGATTTGGAGGTATGCGTCATTCCTTGCAGGAACACGACCCCCCTCCRTCTTTAAATGACAGTTTAGACGGAGAATGTTACTTTATAGGGGTGACAAATTGCAGGTATCTGTTGTGGCTTTGGGTGAGAGTTTGAGGGCAGTCTGCCAGTTTGCCAGAGCTTTGAGTGACTGCTGCACCTGACCCGCACAATCCTTAGGACCAGCTGCTAGAACCAGCAGACAAAGCAGTCAACCAATGAAGAGGAGTCCATGCTCGGGGTGTCCCACCCACTTGGCACTCTTACCCAATGATGACTGGAGAAAATGTCCACCCACCATCCATTCCCTTCATCCTGCTAAGCTTTTTAAATAAGATGATGAATGATGTGGTATCTCTCAGCAGGATGACCACACACACACAAATGAGATTTATGCACTTATTGGACTCACACCACAGCCAGAAACCTGGATTGTTTTTATACTGCTGTTTGGGTTTGGTTTCTGTCTGTGTGTCTGTTTCAAGAGAACAACAGGGGTTCTATTTGTGGGCTGAAGTTGTTTTTGGTGTGTTGTGGAGACAGCTGTTCTCATCTGGAACCAGTAAATGGGACAAATCTCTGACTTTGGAATAATTTATTGGCAAAAATATCTTACTTATGATGTTATTCTTGTTGAAAGATCCCAGACTCTACAGAATGTGTTAGGTATAGGACATCCATTTGCAGCTCTGTGACAAGATTTTATTCTCACTTCACTTAGCCACAGTTTTATCATTATGTTCTTGGTTAAGCTCTTCAAAGACACAAATTATTAAGGTCTAAATCCACTTTGATGATAACAACAGTCACTTAGCTTCAGGTGATCTTACAACATGTTAACATATTTAACAATAGAAGTTGTGAATGTTTGACATTTGATTAACTTTAACCACTCAGTCACTTATTGCTATGAGTATGCAAATATTAAAATTCAGCAACTTGTCCTTCAAGGACACAACAACTGGATTAGCTGTTTTTTTCTTTATGCATAATATTTGATCTTACTTTCCATAAACAACTGGAGTGACAGTTCACATTTTTGTAAACCTTTTTATTATTATTATTTTGACAGTTATGAAGGTTTGATTACATATTTGTTGTGGACAGTTCTTTAAATGACCCCTGTGATCGAACTGGTGAGGTAATGCTAGTTCAAGGGCCAAGACCAAAGTGGATCTTAAAACTCCGATATCACGAGTTTCATAATATTTCATGTGAGGTAACTTTATAAACTGCTGTGAGTTTTATATAACATTATTTTTTTTACATAAAACCCAACACTGGCAGCTTCCAGCTGTAGCATTTATCTTCAAAATTCCTGTATTTTTTATTTTTATTTTTTTGCTGGAATAACAGATGCAAAATTGAATGTGGCATAAACTTTTTCCAGAGCACGTGAATACATAAAACTTTCAGAATAGAGGTGTTTTAGACAGCWGTTTTTAATTTTAGTTTTGGACAAGCTGTAACAAGTTGTTAGCTTATCTACCAAACTGATCAGTTTTTCTCCATTATTAGGTTGTTAAAATAGCTGCTGACAGTAGGTAAGATAATAATTGTTTATTATTTTATAACAGAAACTTATTTAAATACTTTTGAACGATCCCTTTTAATTCTTAAACATTGCAGTAACATAAATAAACTCTATTTTGGATTATTGAGATACCATATTTAAGTTAAATTGACTTATTGTTTGATGAAAACAAACAAACAAACAAACAAACAAACAAACAAACAAACAAACAAACAAACAAACAAACAAACAAACAAACAAGAAAACAAACAAAGAAACAAACAAACACAAACAATTAATTCCGGACTTGATCTTTATGACATTTCCTCCCACAACAACAACAACAACAACAACAACAACAACAACAACAACAACAACAACAACAACAACAACAACAACAACAACAACAACAAGTTTTAAATTACTGAAAGTCCTTTGTTTTAAGATATTGAATTTTGTAAATTGTTGAAAATAGAAAATGTTCAACTTCTCATATGCTGGCACAAAAATCTGGTTTCTGAAAATCAGCAGGCAGAGGTCTCCTTCTGTAACCAGAATATGGTTCTTCTTTCCTGACCTGTCACTGCCCTTGTCATGCATACATCATGTGCACCTAGAAACACAGAGCTTCTACGTGCTGAAAACATGTGCACACAGTAATGACACATGACAGTGATGGACTTGAGTGATGTTGTAATGAATAAATCAAAGATGGTCAGTCTGACTTGCATGCTAATTGTCTGTGGGATTCTCTGTGCATCTACTCTGACTGGACCACCCACGCTAAGGGAAGCGTACATTTATCTCTTTGCCAGTAAAGCGTGTTATTATATATTTTTTGCCTGTGATGTGTCATCACACTACTAAAACAATAAGTGTTGTCATATTTCTAAAATTAAGTGTTAAATKTTTTCATTTTTGCAAAATCTGAACATGTGACAATGCAATATGGACTATGTTTTTCAGATCTAACTTTAGGATGTATCAAGACTAGACCTCTTTTTTTACAGTGTGTAGTGCTGCTCTGAAGACATGAGGAGGATTTAAGGATGGTTGGAAGTAGGTGGCGCTTGATGCTTGCAAAGGTGCTGTTGAGGATTTGCAGCCTTCGCACCTCCTCTGAGCAAACTCTCTTTGGCCGAGCGGTTCCTCCTCTGCCAAGTCCCGCTGAGAAGGTCCTGAGTTAAACCAACAACTGGGCTGCTTGATGAAAGGGATGAACAGCAGGAGGGCACTCCATGAACTCTGGGTCATCCCTCATCTGTGATGGCTCTATCCCCAGTTGCCCTCTTCAGTGATACGCATGCTACATCATAAAAGCAGAACGCTCACTGCGGGATGCTGATCGTTTTTCTATTACACTTTGTTACACGGCTTCTCCTGTTGCACACATACACAATCTTAGAATGGCTGATGTAAAACGTTGAATGGAGGTGTGGGAAAGAAAAAAATATACAACATGACAGAATAGAAGCAAGAGAAGACCACAAAGACACAAAATATAATCTCTTTACTACAAGATTTGTTTTAGTACCATCTAAAAATGTGCACACGTGTAGTCTGACACAAGCAGGGCTGCAAGGGGTTTCAAAAGCTCCAAGTGAACCCATCAGCCTCACACATGGCAGTCTTGTTTTTCAAGTTTTTCCTTTTATCACACTTGTCAAAAGACTAGACAGAAGTCATCTCCTGTCAGCTTCAGTGACCCTAGTACTTAAGAAAATAAGGGTGGATTGGGGCAACGGGAGGGTTTCTATCTTACAACTTAACTGCATAAATACATCTTTTGTACATATTTGAGGGTGTGTGYGTGGATGTGTGTGTTATCCTGTGGGGAATTTTTTTCCCAGTGAGAACCTACTGTTCATTGTGGGGATAAAAGCCCAGTCCACTGAGTTTAAAGGCCGTTTTTCAGTGGGGGGTTAGGTTTAAGACTGCATATTAGGCTTAGTGTTAGGTGTACTGTATACTAGGCTGGTTAGGTTTAGGGTAAGGGGTCAGGGTTAGGCTATAGAAATGACAGGTAAAAATGATCGGAAGTCWACRCAAAGTCCCCACAAGAATGTAAGAACAAATGTGTGTGTGAAAGGAAGACTGGTGGATGAGATAAAAATAACTTAACTAGGCTAGTGTAATAAAGTTATAAATAAAAATTTAGTGTTGCAGTGTCCATTCGTCCTTCCATCCAACTTCTTTATTCTTTTTTGTTTCATTTTGCATTTGATTGAAACAGTGGGAGTGAAAAGAAAACATAAAGAAATGTAAAGTGACCACCCAAGGTTGAGAATATAGCTGCGGGGAACAAAATGGCTTGTGATTATGAGTGATCTTGGCTCATGACATGTCCCTGCAGCAGGCTGGAGGACTTCCTGAAGATAAGACAAAGCATTCCTGCAAAACCGCCATAAAAGAAATAAATCACCTCAAAGCAGTTTTTAGCTGCACGCTCGTTTTCTGGGMTCACATTTGCACATTTGTTCAAGCTCACGATTCCAATGAAAGCAGCAGAAACAAACAGTGCTATGCACCAGGACATATTATTTGTTTTCCTTCAAGCACACCACATTCTGCACTGCTCCACAGGATGTGAGGCGTGACAGAATATACATATGATTTTATTTTGCTGATCGCAACCTCTGTCGCCACCCTCCCCCCCACACACACACATCTTGTTTTTTGCATATGAAGCCCATCAAAAGAGCTGCTAATGCTGGGATTGCTCAGCTGGAAAGTTATTTTTGACAACTGAAGAAACAGAATGTAATAAAACACCAGCCAGAGCCACGGCTTTGAGCTTCAGAGGTTTTCCCCTCCACAAAGAAGTCAATCCTTAAAAAGCTTTTGTATGTCGAGCGGAGCACAGTAAAGCTCCTTAGGACAGGTTTGCATCACTTCTGCTCAGATAAAGATCAGGCGGAGTGTTGTACTGTGAACTTTTCAGCGTTGGCATGCAGACAACCTGCTGGCCCTCCAGTCCACCCATAAGTGCCCTCGCCGAAGAGCCTCAATACATCTCCAGACATGTTTTAACACTGAAAACTCTTATCGCCTGGGTAATGGTGGTCTACAGTCAGTCTCTGTAGGCCACTATGTGTAGATGGAATGACCAATGGGTGGATTTTCTTTGAATAAATTATTTCAGTACAGTTTCTTTTTCATGAGTCTCATTAAACCTGTTCAAACAGTAATAGAAGAGTGTTTGGAAAGAGCACATGGTTATTGTAGGTTATCATGTTATAGTTATACAGTATATTTGGCAATCTGTGATTGGTTGTAAACTGTCACATGGTGTTAAAGTGATGTTATATTACTGGCTGTATTCTGCTGACACGTTCAGTCGCAATCATACATAACCTTCCTGATTCAGTTCTGTTTGTTTGTCGCTCACAATTAAATCATATTTGATTATCATTTACGCAGACTTTTCTGGTATTATTCCAACGTGTTTCTGCTTTTTGCGACGACAGCTACTAAACCGAACACCCACTTCGGATGTTATCATCCATTAAATGGACGTTATTAGCCGTTATCAGCCCCATAGAAGGGCTTCAGACTGTCATCTGGTTAGTATGTTAGTATTTTTTCTGTAATGTACTGATAAACATTAAACTTTCATGTATTTTGTCTTTTGTTTTTTATTAGTTTCATATAT